>NW_027262788.1:10000-22870 GCF_902827115.2 Pseudochaenichthys georgianus | reverse complement strand
TTGCTTTCCTTTATGGCTAACATTTCTTTCTTTATGCTATCATTACTTTGTTTAATGCTAACATTACATTTTCATGCCTAATATACTGTAGTTATTTTAATGCTATCCTAACTGTTTTCATGCTATCCTACTTCATTACCCTTACAATACTCTTTTTATTTTTATGTTAGCCTACTTGTGTTAGCATTAACCTACACAGGGATGGAGAAAGAACTCGGGGAGGCAGCAAAAGGAAGTTAGCATTCCCAAAGCTAAAAACAGCAGCCAGAAAACAGCCGAAACATCCAATATATGTCCTCAGTTGGTTTTGTTTCATCAGCAGCAGATACATTTTTACGGTATTTAGCTAGGTAGCTAACTGTAGCAGCTATCTTAGTGGTAAACAACGCAGCCCCAGGCCACAACTCCATTTAGCTTCACCGTGGCCAAAGAGGTCAGTGCTCAAACTCGAGGCCCAAATCCGGCCCGCGACCTAATTTTATGTGGTAATAGAATATAATATACAATACAATTGGTGTAATTGTTGAATATTTGCTTTCTATTTGCCCTAGACTTCTGCTTTCAGACGTTGTTATTCAGGAAGGTATTACCAGAACTGATAATAATCCAATGCAGGCCCAACAATGTAATATAATACATTATTTAATATATATTATATTAAAATTTAAAACCGGCCACTGTAATGCTGATGTGGCCCGGGATGAAATTGAGTTGGACACCCCTGCTTTAAGTGGACACGACTGAGCAGGAAGAGTGACGCTAACTGACCGTCCTTGTCTTCCAGGTGTCTAAGAACAAGAAATCGTGCCTTAAAAGATTGTGTTTCAATGTCAGAGCTTCTTATTTCCTGTTCCCATCTCGTCCGTTACGTGATATATTATTATTTTCTGGTATTCTTTTGTTTATCACCGAGGCATTATGTTTTGACAGCGTCACCGTGACGTGTTAGGACATGTTGCAGCACAGCAGCACTGAGGGTGAGGCGGTGTGTGCTGCAGGAGAAATGAGTATAGAAACGAGCTTCTGTTAAACCGAGATCTATGTTTAAACACACACACACACACACAGACACACACACACACAGACACACACACACAGACACACAAGTTTCAGCGACAGTCAGCAGGAAATGCTGACTGTCGAAATCAAAGACAGAAATCCCCCAGGCAACCCATTTGAGAACATTTAACGAAGACGGAAGTCAGAGAGTCATTTCCTTTTTACTCGTTTGGTTTTATCTCTTTTAGTTTCCACGGTGCGACAGATAACACACACACACACACACACACACACACACACACACACACACACACACACACACACACACACACAGACAGACAGACAGACAGACAGACAGACAGACAGACAGACAGACAGACAGACAGACAGACAGACACACAGACACACAGACACACAGACACACACACACACACACACAACACACACACACACACACACACACACACACACACACACACACACACACACACACACACACACACACACACACACACACACACACACACACACACACACACACACACACACACACACACACACACACACACACACACACAGGCCTTGAATAAACCCATTCAGCCTCTTTCTTCTCACATTTTACTGTGAGATTATCGTACCGACTGTCAAGGCCTCAAGAAATCAACTAATGACGATCCAAGTATTTCATATCCTGTTGTTTTAAACCATTGTTTCACTTATTTCAGCTTCAAAGGACACAATACATATTATATTTCTTTCAGCAGCTATACACATCATTGTCTCTTTGTAGAATACCCAGAGGTGGGAAGTAACTGAGCACATTTGCTCAAGTACTGAGGTACTTTACTTGAGTATTTCCATGTTATGTTACTCTGTACTTTTACTCCACTACAGTTCAGAGGTACATGGTGTACTTCTACTGCACTACATGTATTTAATACCTTTAGTTACTTCACAGATGATAAATTATGTGAAATCTAATCAAGTGTTGAATCAGACTTTAGTTCCACCTGGAGTAAATCCACCAGCTACCCTGCAGTCTACCAAGTACTTCAGACTAGCTGCACCTCCTCCAGCTACCCTGCAGTCTACAAAGTACTTCAGACTAGCTGCACCTTCACCAGCTACCCTGCAGTCTACAAAGTACTTCAGACTAGCTGCACCTCCACCAGCTACCCTGCAGTCTACAAAGTACTTCAGACTAGCTGCACCTCCTCCAGCTACCCTGCAGTCTACAAAGTACTTCAGACTAGCTGCACCTTCACCAGCTACCCTGCAGTCTACAAAGTACTTCAGACTAGCTGCACCTTCACCAGCTACCCTGCAGTCTACAAAGTACTTCAGACTAGCTGCACCTTCACCAGCTACCCTGCAGTCTACAAAGTACTTCAGACTAGCTGCACCTTCACCAGCTACCCTGCAGTCTACAAAGTACTTCAGACTAGCTGCACCTTCACCAGCTACCCTGCAGTCTACAAAGTACTTCAGACTAGCTGCACCTTCACCAGCTACCCTGCAGTCTACAAAGTACTTCAGACTAGCTGCACCTCCACCAGCTACCCTGCAGTCTACAAAGTACTTCAGACTAGCTGCACCTTCACCAGCTACCCTGCAGTCTACAAAGTACTTCAGACTAGCTGCACCTTCACCAGCTACCATGCAGTCTACAAAGTACTTCAGACTAGCTGCACCTCCACCAGCTACCCTGCAGTCTACCAAGTACTTCAGACTAGCTGCACCTCCTCCAGCTACCCTGCAGTCTACAAAGTACTTCAGACTAGCTGCACCTCCACCAGCTACCCTGCAGTCTACCAAGTACTTCAGACTAGCTGCACCTCCACCAGCTACCCTGCAGTCTACAAAGTACTTCAGACTAGCTGCACCTTCACCAGCTACCCTGCAGTCTACAAAGTACTTCAGACTAGCTGCACCTCCACCAGCTACCCTGCAGTCTACAAAGTACTTCAGACTAGCTGCACCTTCACCAGCTACCATGCAGTCTACAAAGTACTTCAGACTAGCTGCACCTCCACCAGCTACGCTGCAGTCTACCAAGTACTTCAGACTAGCTGCACCTCCTCCAGCTACCCTGCAGTCTACAAAGTACTTCAGACTAGCTGCACCTCCACCAGCTACCCTGCAGTCTACCAAGTACTTCAGACTAGCTGCACCTCCACCAGCTACCCTGCAGTCTACAAAGTACTTCAGACTAGCTGCACCTCCACCAGCTACCCTGCAGTCTACAAAGTACTTCAGACTAGCTGCACCTCCTCCAGCTACCCTGCAGTCTACAAAGTACTTCAGACTAGCTGCACCTTCACCAGATACCCTGCAGTCTACAAAGTACTTCAGACTAGCTGCACCTTCACCAGCTACCCTGCAGTCTACAAAGTACTTCAGACTAGCTGCACCTTCACCAGCTACCCTGCAGTCTACAAAGTACTTCAGACTAGCTGCACCTTCACCAGCTACCCTGCAGTCTACAAAGTACTTCAGACTAGCTGCACCTTCACCAGCTACCCTGCAGTCTACAAAGTACTTCAGACTAGCTGCACCTTCACCAGCTACCCTGCAGTCTACAAAGTACTTCAGACTAGCTGCACCTCCACCAGCTACCCTGCAGTCTACAAAGTACTTCAGACTAGCTGCACCTTCACCAGCTACCCTGCAGTCTACAAAGTACTTCAGACTAGCTGCACCTCCACCAGCTACCCTGCAGTCTACAAAGTACTTCAGACTAGCTGCACCTTCACCAGCTTTGAGAACACTTTCATGATCAATCATTATAAAACACATCATATATATTATTCTGAAATGGACCAATCTGCACAACGACTACTTTCACTGTCTTTCACTCATCATTTAGATGAGAATACTTTCTACTTTCACTTGAGGAACATTTTGAATGCAGGACTTTTAAGTACAAGATCTGAGTACTTCTACTTTTACTCAAGTACAAGACCTGAGTACTTCTACTTTTACTCAAGTACAATATCCAAGTAATTCTACTTTTACTCAAGTACAAGATCTGAGTAATTCTACTTTTACTCAAGTACAAGATCTGAGTAATTCTACTTTTACTCAAGAACAATATCTGAGTACTTCTACTTTTACTCAAGAACAAGATCTGAGTACTTCTGCTTTTACTCAAGTACAAGATCTGAGTACTTCTACTTTTACTCAAGTACAAGACCTGAGTACTTCTATTTTTACTCAAGTACAAGATCTGAGTACTTCTACTTTTACTCAAGAACAAGATCTGAGTACTTCTACTTTTACTCAAGTACAAGATCTGAGTACTTCTACTTTTACTCAAGTACAAGACCTGAGTACTTCTATTTTTACTCAAGTACAAGATCTGAGTACTTCTACTTTTACTCAAGTACAAGACCTGAGTACTTCTATTTTTACTCAAGTACAAGATCTGAGTACTTCTACTTTTACTCAAGAACAAGATCTGAATACTTCTACTTTTACTCAAGTACAAGACCTGAGTACTTCTACTTTTACTCAAGAACAAGATCTGAGTACTTCTACTTTTACTCAAGTACAAGATCTGAATACTTCTACTTTTACTCAAGTACAAGACCTGAGTACTTCTACTTTTACTCAAGAACAATATCTGAGTACTTCTACTTTTACTCAAGTACAAGATCTGAGTACTTCTACTTTTACTCAAGAACAAGATCTGAGTACTTCTACTTTTACTCAAGTACAAGATCTGAATACTTCTACTTTTACTCAAGTACAAGACCTGAGTACTTCTATTTTTACTCAAGTACAAGATCTGAGTACTTCTACTTTTACTCAAGAACAAGATCTGAATACTTCTACTTTTACTCAAGTACAAGACCTGAGTACTTCTACTTTTACTCAAGAACAAGATCTGAGTACTTCTACTTTTACTCAAGAACAAGATCTGAGTACTTCTACTTTTACTCAAGTACAAGACGTGAGTACTTCTACTTTTACTCAAGTACAAGATCTGAGTACTTCTACTTTTACTCAAGTACAAGACGTGAGTACTTCTACTTTTACTCAAGTACAAGATCTGAGTACTTCTACTTTTACTCAAGTACAAGACCTGAGTACTACTACTTTTACTCAAGAACAAGATCTGAGTACTTCTACTTTTACTCAAGTACAAGATCTGAATACTTCTACTTTTACTCAAGTACAAGACCTGAGTACTTCTACTTTTACTCAAGAACAATATCTGAGTACTTCTACTTTTACTCAAGTACAAGACCTGAGTACTTCTACTTTTACTCAAGAACAATATCTGAGTACTTCTACTTTTACTCAAGTACAAGATCTGAGTACTTCTACTTTTACTCAAGTACAAGACCTGAGTACTTCTATTTTTACTCAAGTACAAGATCTGAGTACTTCTACTTTTACTCAAGTACAAGACCTGAGTACTTCTATTTTTACTCAAGTACAAGATCTGAGTACTTCTACTTTTACTCAAGTACAAGACCTGAGTACTTCTACTTTTACTCAAGTACAAGACCTGAGTACTTCTACTTTTACTCAAGAACAAGATCTGAGTACTTCTACTTTTACTCAAGAACAAGATCTGAGTACTTCTACTTTTACTCAAGTACAAGACGTGAGTACTTCTACTTTTACTCAAGTACAATATCTGAGTACTTCTACTTTTACTCAAGTACAAGACCTGAGTACTTCTACTTTTACTCAAGAACAAGACGTGAGTACTTCTACTTTTACTCAAGTACAATATCTGAGTACTTCTACTCAAGTACAAGACCTGAGTACTTCTACTTTTACTCAAGAACAATATCTGAGTACTTCTCCCACCTCTGAGAATACCTTCATTCAACAAGTAACATGGAACTTCTACTCTTAAACTCTATACTTGCATTACTTCTCTACTTCTTCAGCTATGTTTCAGAAATATTTATTATCATGTTATATGAATAATAATATTCTGTCATTCCTAAATGCCAAAAGAAAGTATATCGATGTAGCTGAGACATCCCCCCCGGGGTGGATCAACCGGTGTCATGTGACCTCCCAGTGGGTGACGTGGCTCTGGTCACGGGTCTCTTGTCCTTTGAGTCATGGCTCAGCGTGGAGACTGGACTCAGCTCCAGAGACGCTGCTTTCTGTATGAAGAAGACTCAGAAGGCTCCAGCACACATCAACCCAGCTCTCGCCTGCCTTCCTCAGCTTCCAGTCATACACATATTCATTTATAGATACTAATAATAATAATAATGAGACACTAGGGCTGCTCGATTATGGCAAAAATCATAATCTCGATTATTTGGGTCAATAATTGATATCACGATTATTAAAAACGATTATCCATTTACTTTGAAAACATCAATTTATTGGAGAAATTTTTTGAACAGTATGTTTTGAGTATAATAAGTATAATTCAACTGAAAAACTAATTGAAAAAAAGTCATAATAATAAAAAAATAATCGTTTTATTTCGATTACGTTGCCATAATCGTAATTACGTTAAAAATACGATTAATTGAGCAGCCCTATCAGCAGACACATGGCCTTGCAAATATAGCAGAGTAGTTGAGGCCTTTGTAGGCGACTCCAATCACCTGATCCAGGACTTTGATCTGTTCCCTATTTCACATCCAGAGGCCACCCATCGTTCTTGGTCTTCCTCGTTCTATCAGATCAACTGAATCAATGCATAGCTTCAAACGGCAGCTCATAAACCAATGTCGATAAGTGAGCCTTACAAACATGATGGAGTTGATGTGGCAGCGCTGAAACAAGCTGTAGTCAAAACGTATGACCTCCTTATAAAGTTGTTAAAGGTGTTTCTGGGCACCAAGTCAAGAGGAAACACCCGGTTCTTTAGCAGCTACATGCTCCAGTATGTTCTCAAGCTAGTTGTTTTTTTTGGAGAAGTGAAACAAAGCGGCACAGTTTCAGGCTTCAAAACCAACACAAAGGAGGAGAAATGCAGATTTGGGTGATGAGTTATTACGCGCGTTCACACCAAGTACTTTTCACACAAAGGTTCCTGAGAACTACGATTTAGTTCACACCAAAAAGTCCCAGGAACTAAATTAGTTCATCAGAACCTTTTTCACCCCATTTTCAGTCGCTGCTAGAGAGCAGGGGCTTTCGTGGGAGAAAAAGGTTCCTGTGTCTGATTGGCTGGGCGGATTGCAAACCACGCCCCGTCAAACTCTGAAAAACGTTTGTGAAGCCGCCATTTTATTATCCTCGCATTAGCATTATTAGCATTAGCATTAGCCCCGCGCAGAAACGCAGAGAGACTAACTTATGGCAACACAAAATAAAACATGGGAGCGGTGGAGATGAGGAGGTGTCGGCGTTCTGGCGATTTACTCGATTTACTCGAAGCTGCTGGGACTCCCAGCAGCTTCTACTGAAGCCAGTCCCCAACTCCGGGGACTTTGGGCGGCAGTATACGCCGTGAAGTGGTTTGCGGCCTGCCAGTAAACCCAAAGCAGAAGAAGAAGAAGTGACGTCAGCGGCTTCATTTGCCTAATCCTCCCTCAGGGACTTATTCCGGTGAGAACGCGATCTGTACTTAGTTCCTGAGAACTAAAGAGTTCTCAGGAACCTTTGAGGGAAAAGTCTTGGTGTGAACGCGCCTAATATGTTTGACCTTGCTTGGCCTTTCCTTTCAATGCCACCATCTCAAATATAAAAACCTAATTTTGCAATATTAATCAAGACGTGTCATGATCCCCAGAGGATATGTGAGCCGTTTACATTATTAAGTAGAAGGAGAGCGCAGATGCCATCCTGCTAAAAACAGACACACAAACCGAACCCAAGACACCGAAAGCGTTTTTTGAACTCGTCATACACTTTCACATTGTGAAGAGTCTACAGCCAATGAGGAAGTGCCTCACGGAGTTCCTCTTCCCAGTAACGGCTCCAATAACAACTGACGAACTATGAAACTTCCCAACTAATAGATGCAATATATTCTCTTGTAGGAGCCACAGCTCTTTTGGAATGTCCCAGTGATTCCCACAGCATGTTAATACTTTGGGTACACATTGAATACTGCTTTCTATTCCTCCATCTTGTGGCTGTGTGACTCCCTCTCTAGGATATCAGCATGTGAAGGACACTGCTCAGGAACTAGTCTCTGTATGTGATGACTCCTTCCCTTCTGGAGAGGATCACAGACACGTGGATCCTGAGATTGAAGCTCAAGCCGTGATTACTAATATAACCTTTTAAGTATTCAGAAAAAGTCCGAATTATGAGATTTTTGAGAAAAAGTCAGATTTCTTTTGAAAAAACTGAATTTTGAGGAAAAAGTCAGAATTTTGAGGAAAAAGTCAGAATTTTGAGGAAAAAGTCAGAATTCTGAGAAAAAGTCCGCATTTTTAGAAAAAGTGCATTTTTAGATTTTGAGAAAAATACCAACAAATTCTTTTTTTTGTTTTGAGAGGATCATAAACACATGGATCCTGAGATTGAAGCTCAAGCTGGTGACGAGAGATATTTTTCTAACACAAACCAAGTAAAAGGAAGTCCACCCGACTCACCTTGATTGGCCCAACGCTGAACTGGATTTTCCGATTGGCCGGCGGAGGCTCCTCCTCCTCAGGAAGTCCCTGGATCTCTGAGCAGCTGCTCTCCTTCTGATAATCCTCCTCTTCCTCCTCTTCCTCCTCATCTTCCTCGTCCTCCTCATCGTCGAGCTGACTTCCCCCAGAGTCCTCCTCTCCGATCCCACTGTACGCACTGATATCCACCAAATCGCCCTCGGAGTAATCCTCCTTCCTCGAACCATCCTCATCCTCTTCCTCTTCCTCTCCTCTCCTGTCAGAGTCCTTTCCTCGTTCCTCCGGGGAAGAGGAAGAGGAACCAGGAGGATCTTTTTCTCCATTTTCCAAAGAGGCATGAACGTCGGCCTGAACCAGCCTGGATCCGTCCTGCTCGTCAGTTTTTGGATCCTGACCCGGAGGAGTCATTGTACTCGAACCCCGAGCTTCAGTCGCTATCGGCTGGACTTCCAACTCCCCTTTGACCTCTGAAGAAGACGAGGAGGAGGAGGGGGAGGAAGAGGAGGAGGAAGAGCAAGTAGGCTTTTTTTCTCCTGACTGTCCAAACCCTTCCTTGTCTTCGCCGGATATCAATTCAGTTGAGCTGTTTTGTAGACAGTCTGCCGCCAATTCTGGTAGTTTTGCTGCCTTGGTGCTCATTTCTCCTTCTGTCGCCTCCTTCTGGTTCTCCTTACTGGGAGGTGGCACCTTCGTCTGAAAGAGAATCAGAATCAGAGTGTCATCAGCATAATAACGTTTCAAAATGAATGCACATAGAAAAACAAAAGGACCCAAATATGAGCCCTGGGGAACACCGCATTTAATTGTTTAGCTCTTAGATTATTTTTCCTTCACATAAAACACAAGCTCTAACAGATTAACCCAATTTAAAAGCATGTTTTGTGTTCAGCACACTCTTCTCACCTTCCTCCCGGTCGCCTCCCCTCTCGCTGGAGGTGGTTTGGGTTTTGGCGGTAAAACAGGACCCGGCCGACGTTGGGCGACATTGTTCTGCGGGGGGTCGGTCTTCTCTGTCTTCTCTGTCTTCTCTGTCTTCTCTGTCTTCTCGAACTTGGCGCTGAGCTGACTAACGGTCGGACTGACGGCATCCCCGACTGAAGCTGAAGCAACGGGAAGAACGTCAGGAGCAGGGATAGAATCAGGAATAGGAGCTGGAATAGGAGGTGGAGCAGGAAGTGGAGCTGGGGGGTCGTCCAGCCGGTCCAAAGCCTCCGTGGATCCGTTAAATCGAGCCACGACATCCAGACGGCTGTCCTGGAAGCCCGATGCTCGCTCCTTCTTCAGCAAGATCCGGTTTGTGGCAGCTTGCTTCTCCTGGGAGGAAACAAAACCAGAAGCATTAACCTCCCAAAGTCACATTTCAGACTTGATCCGACTGTAGCGGCTCAATTTCCAGTTCAGTTTGAGTCGCCGAGAGGCTGAGCTTGGCTATGAGCTGCGACGCGTTTTCAATGAGAAAGTCCATACTGAAGGAAGATAGTCTGACGATATTTAATGAACAAAATCTAAACATAATAACTATAGGGACAAAGACGACAACACAAGCTCACCCTCTGTCATCCGCACTCGACATGAACAGGTGACATATATACACAACCCATGTGACAGTTACCGGAAGTGCTCAACAAATACAAATAAAAGTGATGTAAACAAATAATAGTAATACAAATAATGAACTCAGGCTAAGTAGCATTTGGCACCTACGCTGACCATTGAAGTATTATCGTATCATATCGTTTCGTATCGTATCAAACCAAGATTGGAAGGTTTTAAGATTCAAAGGTTTTATTATTATATTATTTATTTTATTTTTTTATAGGATCTCTCCATGTGATTATTGATTATCCAAACCAAATCCAGACCTTAACCTCAGACCGATCAAAGCAGGATCGTAACGGGAACATCTGGATCCTAGGCCTGATTACACACTGTCCACACACTGTTTTCACAATAACTTTTACCGGCACACACACATGTGAATATATTTAATATGTATATATTGAACTGTATATAATTGTATCTTTAATTGTATTCATCTCTAATCAGTGTGAATCTGTGCTGTGCTGTAATAAAGCTCCATCTTATCTTATCTTATGCACAGATTTCGACTCATGCTTGATAAATGTATCTGTCGGCGTGAATTAGGGCTGTACGATATATCGTGTCGTGACGATAATCGCGATATGCGCATGCGCGATATTCACATCACGTGGCCGATTCTTAAAAATAAAATGTGTCATGTCAAAACACGTCATATTACAATTATTCTGCTGCTTGCTACAAAAGGAAAACTTGCGCGGCTCTCATGTCAGAGATACCTGAGTGAGTGACAGCAAAGCAATCACAATCAAACCTCCAAAGCAAAGGGACGGAGATTAAAGGTAGAAACACTGAATACAGTGGTTTCATGTGTTTCTCCAGTTCGGCGCTGCTAACCGAGCTAGCTCAGCTCGTCGCTCTGATAACTTCAGATCCAGAAGTCCGTGACTAAAATCCTTCATCCGGTTAAATATAGTTAAAAAAATACCAATTGTATCATTAAAGTTCAAGAAATGATGGTTTGCGGACAAAAACGGTATTTTCTTCAATTCCTGTATGTTTTCATATCGCCATATATATGGCAGGGGTAAAAAAAATCGCAATGTCAGTTTTATCCAATATCGTGCAGACTAACGTGAATTGTCCCCAACAAAATCCGGCAGTCGACATCACTTGTTAGGAACCGCCTTTTTTAAATCCACCAGTGGGGGGTATTTAATCTCTTCACCACAGACCTTATTTTATGCTAACAACCGAAAACACATCCAGAAAACCATCGACTTGCGGACCAGGGAACAGGAAGTGATACCACGACCAGTTTCACAGTTGTAGCACTCAGTCCCGCACCACTCTCTAGTACAGTCGGTCAGATGGTCTTGAATTCAAACTATACTCCTCTCACCTGTAGAGTCCGCTGCTCGAAGATCCTCCTGGTCTCCTGGAGTTTGGAGAACCCCCCCGCCTCCGCGCCGGGTTTAGAGTCGAAGCGGTTGACCCTCTCTGAAACCACAGCTCCCAGTTTGAGCAGAGCGCTGTGGTCCACGTTCTCGTTCAGGCTGGAGGCCCTCGGTAAGGACAGCTTCACCGTCTGATCTGAACACAGGAGACAGGAGGGTTAACAGGGACAAGACAGAGAAGAAATACATCCCAGTGTAACTCGGTTATATTGACGATTGGTTTGGACCATCTTTTGTAAAGGTGTAGATAATATTATACTCAAGAACAGCTGAGATTTGGGAACATTAGGAGCTTTTCATGTCTTTAAAAGTGACGACAAACCCCGCTTAATGGAGAAGTGAGGGGTAGAATAGAACTTTGATCCACGATACTACGCATGGTTTCTCCGAATTAGGTTGTTTAAACAATCCCACTGACTTCAAAAAGCAAAAGACTATTTCCATTTCCTTCTTAGTGAATTAACAAAAACTAAATACAAATTAACGAACTAAATACAAGAAGAAGAAAAGTTAGTATGGCGAGTTCAGATAACACACAGGAGCTAGAACCACCTGCTTCTTTTAAATCAGCTGTGGGAACATTTCGGGTTCCCTGTGGACTACAATAACGATGAGGTGTGCGAGTGGTGGATCCGACGAGGACGGTGTGTCGGCGTTGTTCGATAGCGGTGCGGTATGCTAATAGAACACACGCCAAACATGCTACATCATATCGGAAGCCATCACCCAGATTTGCCAATCACCGGAGCCCGGCAAAAGACAACAGAAGCCAGGAGACGTGAGAGCCGAGAGACCAAAAATAAATAACGGAAGCTTTTGGCATAATGTTTTTCAACGACTTTGCGCTCTGGAAACACTTTCTTATTATTTATGATGTAATATTTTCAAGACATTCTTTTTAGTTTTACAGCTTGATGAAACCTTTTAGTTTGACTTCAGCCATTATAGATACTATGGCCATCTGAGTGTGTGGTTTGTTTTTAACTGTTTAATACAGTTAATTATTCAAAATGTCAGAGTTCCTTATTTTTAAACTGAAACTATTGTTCAAACATAAATAGCAACAAACCTGGAATTATGCATTTGGGACTTTTTTTTGCTTTTTTGTTGTTGTACCGAACCGTGACTTCTGTGAACCGTTACTCCCCTAGTGGCCTGGTCCTCTCCCTTTAGTTAATTAATGTGAAGTTATAAAGTTATTCTGAAAGTTGATTTCATAAAGCTCAGGTACAGTGGGTATTATCTGGTGTCCGTTCTCTGTACAATATAACTACACTGCACAGACTGGGCGGCTATAATAATAACGATTGGCTGAATCGCTAACG
>NW_027262788.1:0-5000 GCF_902827115.2 Pseudochaenichthys georgianus | reverse complement strand
ATATCTGAGTACTTCTACTTTTACTAAAGTACAATATCTGAGTACTTCTACTTGTACTAAAGTACAAGATCTGAGTACTTCTACTTTTACTCAAGTACAAGATCTGAGTACTTCTACTTTTACTCAAGTACAAGATCTGAGTACAAGTTCTACTTTTACTAAAGTACAATATCTGAGTACTTCTACTTTTACTAAGTACAATATCTGAGTACTTCTACTTGTACTAAAGTACAAGATCTGAGTACTTCTACTTTTACTCAAGTACAAGATCTGAGTACTTCTACTTTTACTCAAGTACAAGATCTGAGTACAAGTTCTACTTTTACTAAAGTACAAGATCTGAGTACTTCTACTTTTACTAAAGTACAATATCTGAGTACTTCTACTTTTACTCAAGTACAAGATCTGAGTACTTCTACTTTTACTCAAGAACAAGATCTGAGTACAAGTTCTACTTTTACTAAAGTACAAGATCTGAGTACTTCTACTTTTACTCAAGTACAAGATCTGAGTACTTCTACTTTAACTCAAGTACAAAAACTGAGTACTTCTACTTTTACTCAAGTACAAGACCTGAGTACTTCTACTTTTACTCAAGTACAAGATCTGAGTACTTCTACTTTTACTAAGTACAAGATCTGAGTACTTCTACTTTTACTAAAGTACAATATCTGAGTACTTCTACTTGTACTAAAGTACAAGATCTGAGTACTTCTACTTTTACTCAAGTACAAGATCTGAGTACTTCTACTTTTACTCAAGTACAAGATCTGAGTACAAGTTCTACTTTTACTAAAGTACAATATCTGAGTACTTCTACTTTTACTAAAGTACAATATCTGAGTACTTCTACTTGTACTAAAGTACAAGATCTGAGTACTTCTACTTTTACTCAAGTACAAGATCTGAGTACTTCTACTTTTACTCAAGTACAAGATCTGAGTACAAGTTCTACTTTTACTAAAGTACAAGATCTGAGTACTTCTACTTTTACTCAAGTACAAGATCTGAGTACTTCTACTTTTACTCAAGTACAAGATCTGAGTACAAGTTCTACTTTTACTAAAGTACAAGATCTGAGTACTTCTACTTTTACTAAAGTACAATATCTGAGTACTTCTACTTTTACTCAAGTACAAGATCTGAGTACTTCTACTTTTACTCAAGAACAAGATCTGAGTACAAGTTCTACTTTTACTAAAGTACAAGATCTGAGTACTTCTACTTTTACTCAAGTACAAGATCTGAGTACTTCTACTTTAACTCAAGTACAAAAACTGAGTACTTCTACTTTTACTCAAGTACAAGACCTGAGTACTTCTACTTTTACTCAAGTACAAGATCTGAGTACTTCTACTTTTACTAAAGTACAAGATCTGAGTACTTCTACTTGCACTGAAGTACAAGATCTGAGTACTTCTACTTTCACTGAAGTACACCTCTGCTTATGGTGATATGCACATGTTATACTGATAATAAATATATCTATGATACAATGTGGACATTTATATTTTTAATTGCATATTTTCTTATGCTTTTTTAATATTATGATTTATTTTGTACTTTTTGTTGCAATTTTTTTGGTTACTTTACTCTTTATTTTATATTGTATTTGGACTTCCATTGCACACGTTTGAATCGTGTTTAAGTACGTGTATGTATCGACCGGTCTTCTCCCTCTGATCCATTCAGGGTTTCAGGGTGTAACCTCCAGGAACACAAACAGGATCCAACGTGTTTTACTTCCTCCGTTCAGACTTCAGATTGTCTGTAAAGTGTGTTGTTGCTGAGGTGTAGAAGTACTCAGATATTATACTAAAGGTATTAATACATGGAGTGGAGGAAAAGTACACCATGTACCTCTGAACTGTAGTGGAGTAGAAGTACAGTAACATACTAAAAGTGAAATAAAATGTGAACTTAAGTACATTTACTTGTTAGACGCTTTGGCCAAAAGTAGATGTACAAAATAGCATCGAATCGAAATACTCAAGTAATGTACAAGTACCTCAAACGTTTACTTAAGTACAGTACTGAGTAAATGTACTAAGGGATGTATAATGGTGAATTGCACAGCTTGTGAAGAGTGTGTTATGAGTGTCAATTAAATAGAAACACTGTGATAATACCCATAATCCTTAGCGGTTTGGTGTTGCTTCCTGTCACTGAGTCTCGGTGTCTACATCATCAGCTCTTCAGCTGTCATGGTACAGGACGAGACACAGAGTTAACGAATAAGCTCTGTTATTACAACGTGTGAACTAATCTGACACGTCCTGTCCATCCATACGGATTCCTCTCCTCTGTAAGCAGATTGTGATGTGTGTGTGTGTGTGTGTGTGTGTGTGTGTGTGTGTGTGTGTGTGTGTATCTCCTTCCTCCTCCCACGAACACACACTCTGTCTCAGGTCAATACAATCTCAAATAAAACCATCACCGCTCAACAAACGCCTGCCTGCTCCAATCATCCTCAGTATATTAAAGTAAAACGCTATTGATTTAAATGTATTGATGGCCCCCACCTTCACTAAATACATAACACATACAGAATACACAACACACGGACCATCCAGCTGTGCTTTTATTATAGATTTGCGGGATAAATGACCTTCACCGTGATATGCTATATCACTGAGGACACATCTATCTGTATCTGTGTGTGTGTGTGTGTGTGTGTGTGTGTGTGTGTGTGTGTGTGTGTGTGTGTGTGTGTGCGCGCGCGCGTGTGCTTTCTGCAGCCTCTGCACTGACATGGTGACATTCTGCACATTCAGACATGAGTGATAATAAGTCCTAAAGTCTCCATTCCTGCACAACATCTCTGCCTTGCTGTGTATGTACGTCACATGCAGTGTTTAACAGAAGGCACATTATGGTGGTAAATACAATGCCTCCATCTATTCACCCCACTATCCCTGCATCAGGCCTGGTGGCAGAAACACTGCTGGCTACAGAGAGGCTTTGTTGGCAAACTCGACATATGCTGCCCGCTCCGAACCTCCGTTAAACTAACATAATATTATAATGAAGCGTTGATTTTGGGACATTTTAGTATTGTAAAAAAAAAAAGTAACATCTATTAGAATCAGTGTGAGGCACTTTTTAATTCGGCGTGTTTTTATTACACATATAAGCCTTTTTAAGATTTAAAAAGACCACTATTATGTGTTAAACGCGTGTTGCCCCCTCACGTCAAATACGGCTTAGCGGACGCCGACGTCCACTGTGTCTAGATTAAGATTCGGTTTCAATTATAATTTAACCGTTTTCTTATAAATCTATCGTTCGCCGAATACGACATAAGACTTCAAGGTATCCAAATCAATCGTAATTTTCAAATGTAGCCGTGTTACATTTAACTTCCAGGCATTTTAAGTTAAAATAGACATATTTCTAAGGGAGTTCTGCATCAGGTTGTTTTTGGAGACGGGAAAACGCGGCGTTGCTATTCCGGATGTGTTTCCCTGCTTTAAAATCATAACACCATTACAAAATACACACTTTCTTTTAAAATCATAAACAGTTTAAGTTGTCTGTGTTACAATAAGGTGTCTCCAGCCGGTTTAGGACCCGGGAGGAAAGGCCTCTCTGCTAGGTGTCTGTTGCTGCGTCGCTTCCTTCCTGCAGACTCCCCCCTTCTGCACAGACATATGATTTTACTTTAACCCGGGTTAGATGGATAAATGACCCGTGTTAGCCCCCCTAAAGCATGCTCAGGTTCTCCGGTAACAGTACCTTGTGTCCCGGTGTGTTCCGGTTAGGATCGGTGCAGGAGACGGTCCATTGTCCTGCTGCTGAACAGACTGAGCCTCTTCTGCTCCTCCCCCTAGCATCTCCATCCTCTGCGTCCTTTCCCTCACTCAACCCTTCATACATATGTTATTATTAATGCATTTCATTTGTATTTAAATGTATATCTGTTTATGGTCATATTTTTTATTTGATGTTTTGATTGCACATTTTTACTTTTTACATATATTATGATTTTAATATTATTACTTATTTTATGATTTAATATTTTAAAAATATTACAGATTGTATCTTTCGATTTTTAATGACAACATTTATTCAGTTTTCATTCCTTTTTATTGCACATTTTTAATTAAACTCATGTTTATATACACATATCTTAATTATATTTTAGTTTATTTGTTGCACATTCCTACTTTCTTCTTGTGCTTATATATATTTAATTTTATGTTTTTTATTCCAAATTTGTACTTATTTTAATGTTTTTATATTTAAAAAATGTCATTGTATGATTTAACTTTTAACTTTAAATTTAAAATTATATTCTTATTTTAATTTTATCATATGTTCTATGATTTATATAAAAACAATTATTTAAAATGTTTCATTTCATTTTATCTTTCTACATTGCACATTTTTATTTACCTTTACCTTATTTAAATTATTTTTTATTTCACAATGATAAACATTTATTCAGTTTTGATTCATTTCTGCAAATGTTTATATGCACATATCTTAATCATATTTTCGTTTATTAATTGCACATTCCTACTTTCTTCTTATGCTTATATAAATATTTTATTTTATGTTTTTTATTCCAAATGTTTACTTATATTTTAATGTTTCTTTATATTAAAAATGTTTATAATATGTTTTTTTTCATGTTTTTACTTACATTTCTTGTTTGAAAAAAATACGAGTAATATTCTTATTTTCATATTATAACTTGTTTTATGATTCATTAATACAAAAATATTTAAAATGTTGTATTCTATTTTATTTACCTTCTTACGTCTGTTTACATTTCTTTAAATTATTATTTACTTTACATTTTCACTTTAATTTCCTGTGTTTAGAAACGATTGTCTTTTACTATTAATTGTGTCTTTTTATTGGAAATGTTAAACATTTATTCAGTTTTATTTGATATATTTATTCCACATTTCCACTTAAATGGTTAGGTTTTTACATTTAACATAATGACCTTTTACCTGTGAGCTGTAGTACCCTCCTGCAGACCGTAGAGGGCG
>NW_027262787.1:0-22800 GCF_902827115.2 Pseudochaenichthys georgianus | reverse complement strand
AGGGACTTGTCTCTATTCTTGTTTTGCTCGATCTTAGTGCTGCATTTGATACTATCGACCATGATATCCTATTGCAAAGACTAGAGCACTTAGTTGGCATACAGGGAACTGCTTTAGGCTGGTTTAGGTCCTATCTATCCACGCAAACCAAAGTTAGCCATGGAGTGCCACAGGGCTCAGTGCTCGGACCTATTTTGTTCACATTATATATGCTTCCGTTAGGCAATATTATAAGGAATCATTCTGTAAACTTTCATTGTTATGCGGATGATACTCAACTATATTTATCAATCAAGCCTGATGAAATTAATCATCTAAATAAAATTCAAGACTGCCTTAAGGACTTAAAAACGTGGATGACCTTAAACTTTTTGATGTTAAACACGACCAAAACTGAAGTTATTGTACTTGGCCCGAAGAATCTACGAAACAAATTATCTAAACATATACTAACTATGGATGGCATTAATTTGGCCTCCAGTGAGACTGTAAGGAATCTTGGTGTTATATTTGATCAGGATTTATCCTTTAACGCCCACATAAAATCATTTCAAGGACCGCCCTACTTCCATCTACGTACATTGCAAAAATCAGGCATATCTTGCCTCAAAACGATGCAGAGAAACTAGTCCATGCATTTGTTACTTCTAGGCTGGATTATTGTAACTCTTTATTATCAGGGAGTACTAAGAAGTCAATCAAGTCGCTTCAGCTGATTCAAAATGCTGCGGCTCGTGTACTAACCAGAGTTAGGAAAAGGGACCACATTACTCCTGTTCTGGCTGCCTTACACTGGCTCCCTATAGAACACAGGATAGAATTTAAAGTTCTTCTTCTCGCCTACAAAGCCTTTAATGGGCAGGCGCCATCTTACCTTAAAGAACTCATTATACCCTACTGTCCTACTAGGGCATTGCGTTCCAAGAATGCAGGGTTGTTGGTTGTTCCTAGAATCTCTGAAAGTACAATGGGAGCCAGAGCCTTTTCTTATCAAGCTCCACATTTGTGGAATCCGCTTCCAGTTTGTGTTCGGGCGGCAGACACCCTATCCGTTTTTAAGAGTGCGCTTAAGACCTTCCTTTTTGATAAAGCTTATAGTTAGGGCTGATTAGATTCAGCCCCTAGTTTTGCTGATATAGGCTTAGTTTGTCGGGGGACATCTTACTTCTTCCTTCTCTCTGTCTATACCCGTGTACACTCATGTTCCGATTAACCCAGCTTCCCCAAATGTCTTTCTTTTTGGTGTCTATATACGCTGGGATCCGGAGCCATGGATGATCCTGCGGTCCTGTGTCCTGGATCGCGAGCGCTGGATCTTGAGTCGTGGCTGTGGTCCTGGATCATAGGTCCTGGATGGATATCCTCGTGGATTCATCTTCCTATTATACACACATGCATTTCCAAACATTTGGACTACCTATGTTGCAAATGTATTATCTTTTCAATTTACACACGGCATCTATTGCACGTCTGTCCGTCCTGGGAGAGGGATCCCTCCTCTGCTGCTCTCCCTGAGGTTTCTCCCATTTTTCCCTTTAAACTGAGTTTTCTTTGGAAGTTTTTCCTTGTACGATGTGAGGGTCTAAGGACAGAGGGTGTCGTATTGTCATACTGATATTCTGTACACACTGTGAAGACCACTGAGACAAATGTAACATTTGTGATATTGGGCTATATAAATAAACATTGATTGATTGATTTTGCAGTTTGATGTGTATGTCTGGACCGCTGCGTAAAAAGGAGGGTTTCTGCCCCGTTACTTCTCCGCTGCTTTCTTGTTCCAGTATGAAAAGCAAACTGCAGGCAGTTTGCTTTTCAGCCTAACGGTATACTGTTTTTCTCAGACGCGGAGGGATACTGACTTGTTGTGAAAAGTAACTTACAATTCTACCCGTGGTATACGCTCAGTATATCACGGCTAAGAACCAATCAGATTGCTTGATTTGACTTGTCCGTTTTATAATTGATTATAACTAACTTTCGTTTTAAGTATTCAACATACTATGAAGCTCTCAACATCCTCCAAAAGGAAATGATATAGTTTCCAAACCGTACCTTGCCGTACAGATCAACACATGTCTGGGAGGTTTTGCTTTACGCTGTGCGCGCTCCCGCGAGGTGCATGCACACACGGCATGACACCGCCCAGGGTCGGCGTCATGGGGGATCATTCGCGGGCCATGCCCCCCCAAATGAGTCACTGTGCCCCCCCACGCAGCGTGGGCAAGCCTTGCCACTTTGCCGTTTTTTTTTTAATCATATAAGTGAAAACGTTTCCACTAAAGGTTTTTGTGTGAAATACGTCAGAAATAAAGAATACAAATATAAAACACAGCCTGGGTGTGCTCACTGCTGCTCTCTGATTGGTGTGTTGCTTGACCAATGACCCCCGACCTTTGTTTTGTTATCATTACGTGGCTGTGTGTTTAGATGAAAGCCCGGTGGCGATCTGTTCATCTGTTACACTGACTATACAATAAAGCCATCGAACATAATATGATATACAGACAGTACAAGTAGCCTACTTCTGGGGCTCTGTGTGTGTGTGTGTGTGTGTGTGTGTGTGTGTGTGTGTGTGTGTGTGTGTGTGGCACGAGCGCATTTTGTGAGTGCGCAAGCGGTAACGTGGAATGTTGTTTTTTAGCATCTGGTTAGCTAGCTATGCTAACGGATATAACGAGCTGTTTCTACACCCAGGCGGAGGAGAGCCCTCTCCTGTCAGAGTGAGAGGATCGTATAACCTCAGCTCAGTGAGGTAAGGACTCTCTCCGTGTTTAGATAGTTCACTTTAGTCTAAGTTATCTCTCTGGGTCTCAAACGGTTTGGTCACCATTTATGTAAACAAGTATTTGCAAGGAACACCTTTATATGATCATTATAGTTACTAAAGAATAAAAGAATACATGAAAAACGGGTATGAAATACTATAGGACAGTAATACAAGAATACAGTTTAAAAGGGGAGTGATTAGTAAAATATCCATAAAGAAAAAGTAAATCTGTTTCCAGTTCTGTTTCATATGGATGCTGAGAGATGTATCCATAGATCTCTTCATGTTGCTCTCAAAGTGCACCAGATTGAAGCTTTAACTTCAATATTTAAAAACATAATCTTCCCGGGGGAGCATGCCCCCAGACCCCCCGAGAGGAGGTTAGGCCCACCCCCACCTAAAACATGTTCACATGGATAGGATACTAAATACATTTGCACACTTTTTGTATGGTGGCCTATGTCCATATGTTTCTGTTTTGGTGGTCGTGCCACAACCGTGCATGGATGCACAAGCTGTTAGGGAAATAATTGTCCTAGACTCCTAGATATGACGTGCATGGCCAACCCTGACGTCTGTTATCTCCTTAAAGGAGATAGGCTGTTTCAGCCATAATGTTGTTGTTCCCATTCGATGACCTGGCAACCCTCGGTCACAGATGGTTTATTGTTGTGGGTACACTGGGACACTTCCTTCTCGGTGTTTGTGGACTCCAAGGTGTGAAATCTTCGAGGCCATAAGTGTCAGATGCAAGTAACTTAGTGTTCCAACTGTTTAGGCTATCTTCTCAAATATGTTGATTACTCTCTGCGAAACCAGTTATATGGGCTGACGAGAGAGAGGCGCTCCAGAATTGACTTGGCAACTCTACCGTGAAGTCAGAACCTCTGCTGGACTTGTGATGTGAATCCTCCGGCCGAAGCACCAAATAAACCATCAGTGTTTGACATCAAAGCTCCTGCTCTTCCCGTGTCTCCTTCATGAGTCGGTGACTCCCACTGCATTGCTACACACAAGTTTCCTCCACACAAGTCATGGTGTGCTATACAATAGCACTACACCCTGCAGTGTGTGTGAAAGACAACAGACTTTACAGCATGTTTTTTTAAATTGAAGTTGCGTTGGTGTTTGTGTGTTGGCTGTTGACGGCAGTGTGTGCCCCCCCTTGGTAAATGATTGCCCCCCCATTCGATTTTTTCTAGAGCCGACCCTGACACCACCCCCCCCCCCCCCAGTTGACAGTTCACGAGCGTGCTCTCTGTGCGTGCTCTCTGTTCAGACCCAACGGGTAATAAGGGATTATGACGGACATTTTACGATCCTGTCTGTCAAAATGACGGATAGCGAAAAAGTCTAACGCCACCTCAGTGGGACGCAGAGATATGCTTTGGCCATGGGTGCAGGGTGCGAACTGGAGGGGAGCAGGGGGAGCTATAGCTCCCCTAGTGGTGACATGAGCTCCCCTGGGAACATGGTTTGTGAAATTTGGGGGGAGCTCTCTAAAATACTGATATGATGACCAAATAAATTCCATTTTGGGCATGTTTTTATTTTCAAAGGTGTAAAATAAGTGAAATAAAATTATATTTAGAGTTTATGATTCATGAAAAAAGTGTCACCTGCTTGCACGCTGCCCGCAGCTCCACCCACTACCCACTCACTCACAATCTCGTTTAGTTGGCACTGCATGTTTACCAGGCATTGTTGCTGCTGCTGACATGTCGACAAGAAAAAAACAACGTACCTTGGGCAATTTCTTTAAAAAGACGGCCAAACAACCTGATCAAGAAGACCAACCGAATGTAGCTGGTGGTAGCACATCGTACGTTGTGACTGCTGCTACAACAGAACCGAGTGAGGAGGGAGCTAACGTCAGTGCTAGTGCTAACTTGACAGCTAATGTTAACTTGGGGGCTGAAGAGACACAAGAAGACGAGCCAAGAGAAGCTAACTTGATGACCACAACTACCATAGTAGAGGTCGAAGGAGATATGGAAGAAGATGATGATGATGATGCTGCTGATGACCACCCCACCTGTTCTTCTTCTTCCTCCCTGCCTGCTGCTCGAGATGGGGGGGGCGAAGTTGCTGCGGTGGTCCCGCGGCCGCCGGCTGGCTGGACCAGCCAACAGTGGAGTGAGTGGATCACATTTGAGTCATCTTAAGTTGATTTAATTAAACAGTCAAACGTTACATTGGTGGTCCGTGGATTATTTATTATCAAGTTGATTGAAGTTTGCGTAGCCCATACATGCTCGGGAAATCTGTTGACATGAACATGATCCATCGGGACGTTTCATGTAAATGTAGACCTGTGGCACCACCCCGTGTGCAACAGATTTTCTCTTTATAATAGGCCTATGTCTGTGCTGTTGCTATTAATGCGCGGATCAGCATTTACCGACCCCCCCCCCCCCCCCCCCCCAAAAAAAAAATCCCGGCTCCCCCGGTGACCGTGGTATAGTTCGCACACTGCATGGGTGACAGCAGTGGGTCAAACTGTGCGTTGTCTCTCCACCACTTCAAAAACAATACAGTTGTTGCCAAGAAGGTGAGGCTTATTGACAGAGATATAAATATACTGTTGGTACTTGTCCATGTCTCTAGGTGGGTACATGTAGCCCTGTAAATACGATGTCCTTTTGTGTTCTGTTGTTTTATGTTCATGTTGTAACCTACTTGCTGCCATGTTGGACAGGTCTCTCTTGAAAAAGAGATCGATGATCTCAATGGGACCATCTGGTTAAATAAAGGTTTAAACAAAAAAAAAAAAAATTAATTAATAATAAAAAAATAAATACACAAACGATAGCTGGGGATTCTGGGTAGTGTAGTGTCTTCTGTGATCCAAAAACTCCGAAAAAATCTTTGTTTCTCCGAATTGAAGGGGAAAATACAAAAAGCATTGTACACAATTCAAACCAATCAATGTTGTGTAATTAACAAGGATAATCTGGTGTGAGTCGATGAGTAGTGCAGATATCATTGTGAAATCAATCCACAGTAAGGAGAATACTTACTTCCGGGTGTACAATTCTCCGTTATCCAATGGGAATGGACGCTCGTACTACAATACAGGGGACATGATCGTTATCTTTTAAATAACGTTAACTAAAGGGAACAATCTATTTGACACAGCTGAAGCTCTGGCCTTCCTTAAAAACTAACTAATGTAATAAAAATCACAGTTCTATTACCCACAATGCACTGTTTTTTGAGAACACAAATTCGTAACTAATGTAATTTTTACATTCTGACGAAAAATGAAAAATTATTATGAATACAAATAAAATAAAAGAAGCCTCCCGTGAGTTACTACACGCTATAAAGTAGATTTAAAAAACGTTGTATATAATAAAAGCTCACTGCGGGACGTTGTAGAAATGCGTGTGTGCACCACGACAAAGGAGCCTCATTCACTTTACATTGGGTTGTTTGCGTGGTGCAGACATGTAAATGTAACAAAGTTCGTGACTCCACCACGCATTGTGGTGTTAAGGAGTCGTGGTGGAGTCACGCATTCTGGTGAGATCAGGCTGTCCCCGCTCGCTGGGTAAATGAGCCTGAAGGCCTTTCCTTCCAGAAGGTTCTAATATTTCTCTTTTCGTCTCAAAGCGGCTCTTTGATGCTTATTTTCACCCTCTGTCTGAAACCAGAGCCCAGTCTGCTCTGATTGGTTAGCTGGCCAGCTCTGTTGTGATTGGTCAACCAGCTTACAGATGTCCCGCCCCCTAGTTTATCACGTACAATGTGTTGGAGCGCTAGCCAATAGCAGCGCGAGTGCAACATGAGTTGTTCGTTGGTCGAGAGGTTTTGCTCTCATTCTCAGAACATGACAATTAGCAGGAAAACAGCAGTACGTTGAAGACCTTTCAAGCACACTCGAGACTGCTTTAGAGCGCTTTGGGTTAAATGTGAGGACTCTTTGAAGGAGCCTTTCAGAAGTTAAGAAGACGTTGTTTATAGAAAAAGTGTATCTGTGTTGAGAGGAGAGACGTGAACACTGAAGACTGAGCTCACCTCAATCCATGCAGCTCATTAAACACAGAGTGTGTGTGTGTGTGTGTGCGTGTGTGTGTGTGTGTGTGTGTGTGTGTGTGTGTGTGTGTGTGTGTGTGTGTGTGTGTGTGTGTGTGTGTGTGTGTGTGTGTGTGTGTGTGTGGTCAGGGAGCACAAAGTCCAGCGGAGGGTTTATAGGCCGGCTGTCTCTACATAATGTTCCTCTCTGCTGTGTCTCACTTTTATGTGAAACTGTGCACCCTAAGTGCTCCGGAGATAAACGTGCAGCCTTCATCCTGCATCCTTCATCCTGCATCCTTCATCGTGCATCCTTCATCGTGTATCCTGCCTCCTGCATCCTTCATCCTGCATCCTGCATCCTTCATCCTTCATCCTTCATCCTTCATCTTTCATCCTTCATCCTTCATCCTGCATCCTTCATCCTGCATCCTTCATCCTGCATCCTTCATCGTGCATCCTTCATCGTGCATCCTGCCTCCTTCATCGTGTATCCTGCCTCCTGCATCCTTCATACGATATTAGTGAATGGGTTGGGACAGTGTCTAGTTATATTGATTTGTGTGTAGATTACCCACGAAGTCTTTCAAAATATATTCTAATGATAAGTCCTGGGTGTGTCTCAGTTTAAAGAAGCTGCTTATTCTGAAGAAAAAAGCTTATAAAAACCAGGATGAGTTTGCTAGGAGAGACATACAGAGAGATTAAGAGACAAATACCGTTAGACAAGTAGCTATAAGGAGAAGCTGGGGGCAGCTCTGGCCTCTGGTAACCCAGAGAAGCAGGCAGGGAATTCAAAACATGACGGATGCTCCCCATAAGGGCAGCGTCGTGATCAGTGGTGAGGAACTATGGAGAAAGGCCCTTTTGATTGAAACATGGACACATCTCGTCTCAGAGGAAGTCGTGCGGTTTGTTTATTAATAAAGAAAGGAGCATTATGTCCATGCAGGCCCGGTTCCAGAACAAAAGGACTCAGGGTGCATCTGAGATTAGAGAGGGTGCAGTGGTAAAGTGCTATTTTTATAAGTTGGGAGTGTACCTAACACCCTCTATGGGGGTCCTCACCTCCTCTAGGGGGGCCCGGGGGCATGCTCCCCCGGGAAGATTTTTTTTTAAATATTGAAGTTAAAAGCATCAATCTGGTGAACTTTGAGAGCAACATGAAGAGATCTATGGATCTATGTACTCTTTGCTTGATGCATGCCTTCCCAGTCCCTCATCACATAGCCTATAAGAGCATGGCGCCAGTTGTTGTAGCCAGTTGTGGTGAAGGCATCTGACTTACTTGAACCGAAATGTCTACATGCATAGCAGAAGATGGCATCTTTTTTACATGAATATTCCAGCCAATCTCTGTTTTGCAGAGGTCCTCTGGCACTTGCGGGCCGCCGAGGGGTGGCGGTGTTTGGGGCAACGAAGACGGCTGTAGCTGCTCCGCCTCTGTGGGCGAGGCGGGCGAAGCAGGCGAGTCGGGAAGGAGGACGTTAGTGTCCACGACAGTAACGTAACGTCCCCATGATCTGAACTGTTATTACCTGCAGTAGATGCAGTGTATGCTGGCGATAAGGGCTGGTTGTTTTAACCATTTTCTGATCCATCACTGACTGCTGTGTCAGCACCTTGCAGATGATGAATGTGCAGCGGCACAGGTCCTGCGTGGCCACGAGTTAGTAATGCGTGGCCACGAGTTAGTAATGCGTGGCCACGAGTTAGTAATGCGTGGCCACGAGTTAGTAATGCGTGGCCCGAGTTAGTAATGCGTGGCCACGAGTTAGTAATGCGTGTCCACGAGTTAGTAATGCGTGGCCACGAGTTAGTAATGCGTGTCCACGAGTTAGTGATGCGTGGCCACGAGTTAGTAATGCGTGGCCACGAGTTAGTGATGCGTGTCCACGAGTTAGTGATTCGTGGCCACGAGTTAGTAATGCGTGGCCACGAGTTAATAATGCGTGGCCACGAGTTAGTAATGCGTGGCCACGAGTTAGTAATGCGTGGCCACGAGTTAGTAATGCGTGGCCACGAGTTAGTGATGCGTGTCCACGAGTTAGTGATGCGTGGCCACGAGTTAGTAATGCGTGGCCACGAGTTAGTGATGCGTGGCCACGAGTTAGTACTGCGTGGCCACGAGTTAGTAATGCGTGGCCACGAGTTAGTAATGCGTGGCCACGAGTTAGTGATGCGTGGCCCGAGTTAGTGATGCGTGGCCACGAGTTAGTAATGCGTGGCCCGAGTTAGTGATGCGTGGCCACGAGTTAGTGATGCGTGGCCCGAGTTAGTAATGCGTGGCCACGAGTTAGTAATGCGTGGCCCGAGTTAGTAATGCGTGGCCACGAGTTAGTGATGCGTGGCCACGAGTTAGTAATGCGTGGCCACGAGTTAGTGATGCGTGGCCACGAGTTAGTAATGCGTGGCCACGAGTTAATAATGCGTGGCCACGAGTTAGTAATGCGTGGCCACGAGTTAGTAATGCGTGGCCACGAGTTAGTAATGCGTGGCCCGAGTTAGTAATGCGTGGCCACGAGTTAGTAATGCGTGTCCACGAGTTAGTAATGCGTGGCCACGAGTTAGTAATGCGTGTCCACGAGTTAGTGATGCGTGGCCACGAGTTAGTAATGCGTGGCCCGAGTTAGTAATGCGTGGCCACGAGTTAGTAATGCGTGGCCCGAGTTAGTAATGCGTGGCCACGAGTTAGTAATGCGTGTCCACGAGTTAGTGATGCGTGGCCACGAGTTAGTAATGCGTGGCCACGAGTTAGTGATGCGTGGCCACGAGTTAGTGATGCGTGGCCACGAGTTAGTAATGCGTGGCCACGTATTAATAATGCGTGGCCACGTATTAATAATGCGTGGCCACGAGTTAGTAATGCGTGGCCACGTATTAATAATGCGTGGCCACGAGTTAGTGATTTGTGGGAACACAATAATTATTACGCAATAACTAAATCCAGATAGTCTAGAAACTGATGACTGAGTGCAACAAGTCGAGTAAAGTTGGAACGATATTGGCAGATTCAGATTTCCCGGATCAATAACTCATGAACAAAACATATTCATACACAAATGACGTCTCCTAAGTGCCGTGGTAACTGGGGGAATATTTATAGTGTTAAATCTTCAATAAATATGGCATCATCTTAAATAACGTTACTATTTTACATTATAAATATTCACCAAAATTATTCCAAAGCATATTCTTCCAAACTCCTTGCTGTAGTCTGACACACAGGAGACTGTTGGTGTGTGTGGTGAGTTTAATAAGCGGTGTAATAGCGATTGAATGTTATTGTATTCTCTTTTTGGGAGCTGCACTTTGCAGACGGTCCCTGAGCACTCGGTTCTTCTGCGGCTGCGGAGAGAGACCAATGTAATGTGTCCAGCTCGGAGGACGGCGCGTATTGGCTTTTTTTTTATCAAAATGTGATTGGAGTTCGTTGTCAACCTCACCTCGGCACTCAGGAGACGTAATAACTAACTCGTGGCCACGCATTAATATGTTTCTCACCAATGTCACCAGGGGGGCTCCAATACTTTGGATACAACTAATAAAATGACCCTAGAGTCTGAGTCTGATGTATTTCATCAGATATGTGGAGTGTCTGTGCATGCACATGGTCTGCAAAGGATAACATCCCGAAAGGTCCCTTTCATGTTTAGAATAGAGGGAAACCAAAACAGATGCGAAATCAAAAGTATTCATTTTGTCTGTTGAATGAGAAAATGGAGAAAGAGCTTGTTTTTGTAAATCTCAAAATGTCAGACACACATTGACTGAGTTCAGCTTCTTCTTCTTTCTCTTACTTCATAGAAATTGGGACCAAAATACTAAATAAAATAAAAAGCGAGATTTCTTGAATTTTTGAAAAAAAGCCTTAATATATCTTTTCATGTATTTGTTTAGATATGGATTTGTGTAGCCCTGAACTCTGATTGGTTGATTTGAAACATGAACACTTACGTGGGAAAGAGCCAATCAGAGTGCAGCTGTAAAATGAGATGTGTTTACCTTTACAGTCCGCATGTCCCACAGAATGTAAACCTGTCAAATCCTAATGGAAACAGAGCAGGACGCTTTCAGAGCCAACAGAAACATCCCTCTCCAATAAAAGCAGTATCTTTCCAGAGCCCTGTAGACACACCGTACATCTGACGGAGCGGACCCTGAACGCACCACAGCCCGATGCCCCAAAACACTGGAATCATGTCAACACAAATCAAACATTTTATTCTCCAAACATGTTTAGAAGGTTGGCAATTCTTTTTAAAGACATTCACGAACTGAAGCTCAAACACTTTACAGCAACACAGAATACTTTCCCACAGAGAGACGTTTGGACCCGGTTCCGCTGCACGGAGAGAACCGTAAAGAACAAGCAGCTTGGATGCAACACTCAGCCTCCACGTATAGAGAAGAAACACAATGAGCTTCCCAACAACAACAACAACAACAACAACAACAACAACAACAACAACAACAACAACATCAGCATCACGGTGGAGGAGCAGGAGCACAGCGGGAGGCTTTTACGCGCGCGTGTCCTGTGCGTAATTACAGTGTTATTTCTCCGTCATGTCTGAGAGCTTTAAACTGTGATGCAAGTATATACAATCCCTTTGAAGCGAAGTGAAAACAGCTGTTGATCCCTCGTGGGTTTTATCATGAATGTTTCCTTAAAGACTTCAGAGGATACACTCCGAGGACATCTGGTCACTCGAGGGAGTCATCTTAAACTTCGGTCAGAATATCCTCCTCTCGGTTGAAGTGTTATTTCTCCGTGGGGTCCGTGAGCACCGACAGTCTGCAGTTCTCCGTCTCCACGCGGTTCAGCGGGATCACGACCTGCGCGTCGTCCGGCCCCGCGCGCACCGTGCCGCTGAACGGCCGCAGGTGGCACGTGTTACTCCCGGTGGGAGAGGAGATCCTCCAGAACAGATCCTTCATCTTCTTGCGGAACTCGCGGCGCATGAGGCAGTACAGTACCGGGTTCAGGCAGCTGTTGGTGTGCGCGAGGCACACGGTCACCGGGTGCACGTAGGTGTGCACCATGTAGTAAGTCCGGTCCCAGTTCACCACGTTGAACTTCACCAGCACGCCCCAGAAGGTGATGGCGTGGTTGGGCATCCAGCAGAGGAAGAAGGACAGCACCACGATGGTGACCGAGCGCGTGACCCTGGAGCGGCGCTTCACCTGGTTGTTGTTCATGCTGCGCAGGCGCACAAAGCGCAGCAGCATCAGGTAGCACGCGCTGACGATCAGCATTGGGAACACGAAGGCCAAGAGGATCTTCTGCAGGTGGTAGAGCGCGAGCCACGACTGACCGTCCGGGAAGCCCAGCAGACAGAGCCGCTCTCCCGCTACGCTCTTCACCGTGGAGAACACGGCGGTGGGCAGCGACGCAGCCGTGGCGCACACCCACAGCCCCAAGATCACCACGCGCACCGGGCACACACACCTCCGGGTCCGGTCCTTCAGCGCGGACGCCACGGCCCAGTAGCGCGTGACGCTCATGGCGGTGAGGAAGAAAACGCTCGCGTACATGTTCATGACGGTCACGGACAGGATGATCTTGCACATGGCGTTCCCAAAGGGCCAGCTGAAGTCACGCGCCGTGTCCACCGCCCAGAAGGGCAGCGTGAGCACGAACTGGAAGTCCGTCACGGCCAGGTTGAGGATGAACAGGTTGATGCTCGAGCGCTTCTTCCTGCCGCGGCGCGCCTTCATCAGGAAGACCACGAGGAGGTTCCCCAGGAGCCCCGCGGCGCACACGCCCGAGTACACGATGGAGATGATGATGCGCAGCGCGGAGGATCCGTCCGCGGGCACGTCGATGTCATCCAGGCTGCCGAAGGAGGAGCGGTTCCACGCGGAGCTGTTGTGGGTCTCCGCCATCCTCTCCTCGCGCTCATGTTACCGGAGCCGCTCTGAAGTGTCACCAGCGCGAGGCTCCCCGGATCACTGAGAGCCCCGCGCGCGCGCAGCTCACTTTATGATGTGCTGCTGCTGCTGCTGCGGGTGCCCGAGGAGGCGCGTAACCGACAGGGGGGACTTGCGTGTCATGGAAGAGGCACACACACACACACACACACACACACACACACACACACACACACACACACACACACACACACACACACACACACACACACACACACACACACACACACACACACACACACACACACACACACACACACACACACACACACACACACACACACACACACACACACACACACTGCAGCTAAAGTTAACTTTCATCAGACATTTGGAGGAAAGTTGGACGTTTTCCAGATAACTAAAACCATCCAATTGAATCTCTTTCAATTATCAATAAGACTTTGTTTTATGATCAGAACTTGTAAATATATAATTCTTTAAATTGCTGCACCCGAGTATCAAATCCAATGAAAGTGTTTAAAATAAAAGGTGGTGATTAACCTGAGTCTGAGTCGTTCTGTGAAATCTGTTAAATGGACGCTTTATTTCATCTGTCTTTGCTAAAGCTCTTCCAGAAGTGGCCAGATGGCCGCTGGCTGGGTGTTCCCACCGTGCTGGTCCTCTCTCTGCAGGCTCTCACTGAGCACCATGCAGCCGCTCCACTGCAAGACGCCACCTCGAGAGGGAGAGGAGAAAGAGACTCTCCACGGGAGTACAGGTTTATTCTGACTGGGTTAAGAAAGGCATCACTTTAGTTTAGAAAGAATTCCCCCACTGTGGTCATGAGGTTTGAATGTAAACTGGGAATTTGGAAATGTAATTGTAATAAAAAAAAGTAGTAGAAAGAGACAGTAGCATGTGTCCAGCTCTTCACGGGAGGACAGGTTTCATTTCAGCGTGTTAGTGCCTGAATAATAATAATAATAATAATAATAATAATAATAATGACTTCCATTTATAAAGCACTTCATATTTGAATGCAAATCCTGAAGTGCTACAAGTAGTGAGCATGAACAGTATAAATAAACATTACACAACACGGTAGAATTAATAAAAAAAGCAATAAAAATAAAAAAAATAAATAAAAGGGTGGTAAAAAGGCAAAGGCTCTTTTGAAGAGATGGGTTTTGAGGGCTTTTTTAAAAGCCTCCACGGTCTGTGGTGCTCTCATTTGGTCGGGGAGAGCGTTCCACAGGCTGGGGGCAGCCGAGCAGAAGGCCCGGTCTCCCAGAGCACGGAGCTTAGTCCTGGGGGGGTTGAGGAAATTGGAGTTGCTGGAACGGGTGGTCCGCAAGGAGGTATGGGGGGTGAGGAGTTCCTTGAGGTAGGGAGGGGCAGTTCCATGGACACCCTGGTGGGTGAGGACGGAGACCTTGAATTCGATCCTCAGCTCCACGGGGAGCCAGTGTAGTGCTTTAAGGATGGGGGTGATGTGATCATATTTGCGCACCCCCATCAGGATCCTAGCAGCGCTGTTCTGGATGTACTGGAGCTGAAGAAAGACTAACCCTGAACTCTAAAACAGCCCTTTCATTAAAAACATGGTTCTGCAGGTATCTGAAGAGCTGTCCTCACGGTGGTCACGAGGCCAAAGAAGAGCAATAACATGATGTTCTATACCTTCGACAAATGCTTGAAATGACGACTGATCTATTAATAGTTCCGTACATGGGAGGCGTGTGGCGCAGTGGGTTGGTGTTGGGATCAGCGGGGCACAGGTTCAAACCCGCTGCAGTCAGCATGTCGTTGTGTCCCTGAGACCCGTCACCCCAAAGTGCTCCCGTGGGGATCGCCCTCAGTGTTGAGCAAGTCGCTTTGGGTCTGACACGTGATGCAATAATGTGATGTCTGAAAGTCAACTAGAAGACCCCGAGCAGATCCTGAGGAGCAACGAATATAGTAAGCCTCTGTTTTAAGGCATGCAGACGAAGCTGCAGACTTTTCCCCAAAAGCAGCATTTTGTGATCGGGTTCTTCTTCCGATTTCCACATTCGACACATCGTCCCTGGTTGAACTTCGTCGGTCTTCTGTTGTTGGAATATCCAGCGCTCCTTCACTCCCGGCCCCTACAAGTCATTGAGACTCTAGTCCTTTCACAACTGGCCTACTGCTCAATGACCTGGTCAGGGGCAAACAAGAGGGACCTGGGGGCAAACAAGAGGGACCTGGGGGCAAACAAGAGGGACCTGGGGGCAACCAAGAGGGACCTGGGGGCAACCAAGAGGGACCTGGGGGCAAACCAGAGGGACCTGGGAAAGCTGCAACTGGTTCAAAACAGAGCAGCTCGGCTTCCCTCAGGTGGACACCAAGACATCATGTAAACAAAATGCATGTCAAGCTCTCCTGGACATTAGTCACGGAGAGGCTGATGGTATCACTCCTTGTCTTTCTGAGAAACATAAATGAGCTGAAGCATCCAACCTGTCTATAAGCAACTTACACCTAGCTCTAACATCCATACATATACAACGAGACATGCCACAAGAGGCTGCTCTCAATCCCTGAAGCCAAAGCAGAGTCTATGAAGAGCACAGTGCTGTGTAGAGCCATGGCTGCATGGAACACACGGCCACATCAGATCCTAAAGAAACAACTAGAGCGAGCTTCAGAAGACGATTGAAGAGGCATCTAGAAGCCCAGAGGCATCTAGAAGCCCAGAGGCATCTAGAAGCCCAGAGACTGTAGGTTACACGAGCAGCAGACAGGTTATGGTAAACATACAGCAGCACACCGATTCATATAGGTTTTTTAAACACATGCAGGAATATGGTACTTTCGCTAACACACACACACACACACACACACACACACACACACACACACACACACACACACACACACACACACACACACACACACACACACACACACACACACACACACACACACCACACACACACACACACACACACACACACACACACACACACACACACACACACACACACACACACACACACACTGTGGAAATTGATGTGAGATATTGTACCAAAGAACTGTGATACATGTAAAAGGGCAGAAAGTCTTGTTGCACTTTCCAGACATTAAAAGAGGTCTGTTGAGTTCCCTGGTAATTATCAAATAGTAGCAGTTAAGTGAATACTGTTCAAGCAATACCTGTGTTTGTGTTTTATACTGATTTCTCTGTTTTGATCCTTTCATAAATGTGAGGACTAAAATGGCGAGAGACAAAGGGCTGTAAAAAATGAGTTTTATTGCAGTGGGGGAGGTCGAGGTATGCAGCACAGGGTGTGTGGTGTGGGGAGAGGAAATTCTGTTTGAGATCTCTGGCAGGCCAGGTTTTTAGGAAATCTATGTATCTTGAATAAGTATGTGTGAGTTTATACATTCCTGTGTGTTAATAGTTGAAGGAACAAAAGGTACATTTTTCCTCTCCAATATAGAGAGGTTTTTTTATAGATTTCTGAAACAATGTTCCCTTTTTTGTTAGAAATAGATGAGCACAATAGTTTTTTTCTTTGACTTTTTACCTGTTTATCAAAAGAGTGTTTTAAGCTATTTGTGAAGAAGGAAGATGCAGAATTAAGGGTGATTTCTGTTTGGAGTGTAAAGATTATCCCTGATAATGTTTTCTGGGTTAAACCATCGATAAGTTTTACAAATGGGGAGGGACATTTTCCTTGAGTTTTAATGGGGTGCCTTCCCAACACCTGTGGCTTTCAAAGCTGCCAGACGCTGATTTCCCTGTGAGATAGCGTTTTGGTATCTCCCCAATGAAACGCCACCCCTTCTTTACACTAGGGAAATGTTTTTCTGGTGGTTCTCTCTCTCTTCATGCGTTGTCAAGACGAATAGGATGTCCGCAGGGCGTGAATAAGGGCGGGAGTACTCCACACATTGCTTATATGACTCTTTGAATTGTATAAGTAATGTATTATATTATAGCATTATACTACTTTGTTTAATTAAAACGGATTATTGTTTAACTGGTATCCTGGTGTCTTCTAATTCCTTCCCTGTTATGATTTCAAGCAGGACTCGTCAAAACAACACACACACACACACACACACACACACACACACACACACACACACACACACACACACACACACACACACACACACACACAGCCTTTCACAGTTATGATGAGGATTGTATTTGTTTAGTTTGTTTTTACTCTAAAAGAAGCGAAGGGAGACATTTGTAAAATCACTATTATTATTGTTCTTTTTTTTTTTTTTTTTTCTTTCCAAGGAAATGGGGAATCAGAAAATAAGCTGTATGTGATGGTTGATATGAAAGTCACTGTTTGAGGGGAAATTTACGCCGTACACGATTTGTATCATTGTCTTGTACTGTACTGTCGAATGTCATGTTTTATGTTATTTGTGGACCCCAGGAAGATCAGCTGTTGTTATGCACCAGCTGATGGGGATCCTAATAAACTATAAACTATAAACTACACACGGCGGCGTGCGTAGGGGCCGCTTCAACGCTTCTGCCCATTCACTTTGAATGGGGTGACGTCACGATTCGCCGAACTGCATTGTGGGAGCAAAGCGTAGCTTCTCTCGAGGTGCTCGCTGCAAAACTAGAGCAATGTTCTACTTTTACCGCCTCGACGGAGGCGTCAGCCAATCAAATCCCTCGTATGTAAATCTGACAGTACAAGCAGTAGCCAATCAAACCGCGTGTATGTTGGGAGAGCCAGCCCGCAGTTATTTCCCATATGTCAACAGAAGGAGGAGAAAATGATGGTGGCGGTAGGGAACATACAGGGGTACAGACCGAGGAGCCAGGTATGGGGGAGGTGGCAGAGACAGTGGGGGGAGGAGCCAGGCATAGGGGGGGGGGGGGGGGGGGGGGGGGCAGAGACAGTGGGGGAAACTGGTAGGTTTTCGCTTGTTTGGGGAGTTTATATCCAGTGTACTTCGTTTGAATGGACAGCTAGCAAGCAGACAGTATATTTAGCCAGCATGGATGTGGCATGAATGCTCTGCTTTGTGTATCCGGGGCGGGACATCCATGTGGTTGGTTGTTGGTCGTGTTGCTCGCGTTGACTCCCCAAGCTCAAGACACGCCCACCGCCAAGCGGCAACGCACGCCGCCGTGTGTAGGGGCCGTGACTGTGGCCGAAGCTGAACCAATCTCTTTCTGAAGATCCTTTGTTTTTTAAATAAACTACAGGTTTTCCTAAATGTATTTGATGCATTGGGAAAACCAAGTTTCCTCTCTGAAGCTGCCGAAATGTACAAATACGATTATTAAATTCAAAGAAATCACGTAAGCCGACTTCAGTAAAAGTGGTGAATTTACAGTAAGTGTTTATTGAACTTTGTAAATGTAATTGTTCCCGAATCCCCATTTATATAGCAGTTTGGGAATGTGAATGTGATTCTGATTGTGATTGTGATTCTGATTTGGTAAAAAGAGCTTGGAATTGCAAAGTTGACTTTTCACCGAAACTGGAACCTGGAATCTGAATTTTAAATAAGCAGTTAAGGAAATTACAACTAAGGAAACTTCTCTCCCTTGGTTTTTCCCAATGCATCAAATACAAAGGATGTGTTCGGCATTTTCTATTTGTCTTTGAGACATTTTAGACGTGTACGGAACTATTAATAGATCAGTCGTCATTTCAAGCATTTGTCGAAGGTATAAAACATCATTTTATTGCTCTTCTTTGGCAACCTGATGCCCACAGTGAGGACAGCTCTTCAGATACCTGCAGAACCATGTTTTTAATGAAAGGGCTGTTTTAGAGTTCAGGGTTAGTCTTTCTTCAGGCACTAACATGCTGAAATGAAACCTGTTCTTTATTACAGTTACATTTCCACTCTTACATGAGTGACAGAAATACGGCACTGAAGGTCGCACATTTTTACACCAGCATAGCCATGTGAGTGTGCTTCCTAAACACTTTGTCCATCCATCCATCTTCTCCCGCTTCTCCGTGGTCGGGTCTCGGGGTAGCAGTTCCAGCAGAGAGCCCCAAACGTTCTTTCCCCTCATCAACCAGCTCTGACTGGGGGTCCCAAGGCGCTCCCAGGCCAGCGAAGAGATATAGTCCCTCCACCTGGTCCTAGGTCTACCCCTTGGTCTCTTCCCAGCTGGACGTGCCTGGAACACCTCCCTAGGGAGGCGCCCAGGTGGCATCCTAACTAGGTGCCCGAACCACCTCAACTGGCTCCTTTCGACGCGAAGGAGGAGCGGCTCAACTCCGAGTCCCTCCCTGATGACCGAACTTCTCACCTTATCCCTGAGGGAGACGCCAGCCACCCGGCGGAGGAAACCCATCTCGGCCGCTTGTATCCGCGGTCTCGTTCTTTCGGTCGTGACCCATCCTTCATGACCGTAGGTGAGGGTAGGAACGGCCCGGTAGATAGAGAGCTTTGCCTTCTGGCTCAGCTCCCTTTTCGTCACACGGTGCGGTAAAGCGACTGCAGTACCGCTCCCGCTGCTCCGATCTCTCCGGCCCATCTCACGCTCCATTGTTCCCTCACTCGAGAACAAGACCCCGAGATACTTGAACTCCTTCACTTGGGGTAAGGACTCATTCCCTACTTGGAGTGGACAGTCCATCGGTTTCCTGCTGAGAACCATGGCCTCAGATTTGGAGGTGCTGATCCTCATCCCAGCCGCTTCACACTCGGTTGCGAACCGATCCAGTGAGTGTTGAAGGTCGCAGACCGATGAAGCCATTAGAACCACATCATCTGCAAAAAGCAGTGGTGCAATCCTTAGTCCACCGAACTGCAGACCCCCCCCCCCCACGACTACGCCTCCAAATCCGATCTATGTATATTACAAACAGGATTGGTGACAAAGCGCAGCCCTGGCGGAGGCCAACCCTCACCGGAAATGGGTCCGACTTCCTGCCGAGGACCCGGACACAGCTCTCGCTTTGGGAGCACAGAGATTGGATGGCCCTGAGTAGAGAACCCCTCACCCCATACTCCCGCAGCACCTCCCACAGTAACTCCCTGGGAACCCGGTCATACGCCTTCTCCAAGTCTACAAAACACATGTAGACCGGTTAAGCGTACTCCCAGGCCCCCTCCAGGATCCTTGCGAGAGTGAAAAGCTGATCCGTCGTTCCACGACCAGGACGGAATCCGCATTGTTCCTCCTCAATCTGAGGTTCGACAATCGGCCTGACCCTCCTTTCGAGTACCTTGGAGTAAACTTTCCCGGGGAGGCTGAGTAGTGTGATGCCTCTGTGATTGGCACACACCCTCTGAACCCCCTTTTTAAAAAGGGGGACCACCACCCCGGGCTGCCACTCCTTCGGTACTGTTTCCGACTTCCACGCAACGTTGATGAGACGTGTCAACCATGACAGTCCCTCAACACCCAGAGCCTTCAGCATTTCCGGGCGGATCTCATCCACACATAAACACTTTGTGCGAAGGCAAATCATTTATCAGTGAAACTCACAAAATAACATTTGAAAAGAAGTCACGTTCGATGTATAAATCAAATAGCTGTTGCAGAGGAGAGATACGGAATAAATAACACGTTTGACTTCACCTCATGAAGTCAAACGTGTTATTTATTCCGTATTTCTCCTCTGAGGTTTTGTGTCGCTGCATCTCAGGAAGGGCAGACGACTGCTTTCTGTCCGTGGTTACGACCTCTCGGATAAAAAGCCTTTTCTTCTGAAGCCTCGGTCTCCGCTTGGTCCCGGGTGAATGGCTGGAATAACATAAACGTGGCCAAAGACTCCTGCCAGTTGGTGTGTGTGCTCTGATCATTCCCCGAGGAGAGAGGGCCGGTCGAGTTATGAGAGTGTGACCAATCCACTCTGCAGAAATGTATCGCTATCAAGAAGAGCCACTACAACAGGACAGCAGACTACAGGGTTGGCTTTAAAGACAACATATTACTCATTTCTAGGTTAATATGAGTAATTGTACGTGTATATTGACATGTCTCCGTGCTTTAATGTTCAAAGAGCGCTTTATTGTTTTCACACTGCCTGTGCGGCAGCACCTCTTTTCACCCTCTGTCTGAAACCAGAGCCCAGTCTGCTCTGATTGATTAGCTGGCCGGCTCTGTTGTGATTGTTGTAAACATTCGGAGAAAAGGCACATTTCTAAAGATAAGTCCACATTTTAAGAAATAAAGAACTTTATGGGACGAGTAAAATTCATAATTCTGAGCAAAAGTGAAAATATGAGAAAAAAGTCAATATTATGAGAAAAAGTGAAAATATGAGAAAAAAGTCAATATTATGAGAAAAAATTAAAATATGAGAACAAGTTAACATTTTGAGAAAACGTCGGTTTAGATATGTTTTATTGTCTGCTCTGATTGGTCAACCACAAAGAGATGTCCCGCCCCTTAGCCTGTCAAGTACTATGGGTTGGAGCGCTAGCCAATAGGAGCGCGAGTGTTCCATAATGATGTCATTATGTTCCCGAAGTAAACAAAGGATTGCAGCCTTTGCAGACCATTGACATGCACAAAAACCTAGAGGCATTTTATAAAATCAGAATACCTAAACCTTTACAGCGAAGGACAAACATACAAACATAAACTATATATATAGATATCTTCACTTTTTTGTTCATTGTGTTTTATTTTCTCCAGTTTCACAGAAAACAAAGTACAAAGCCACAAGGGAACACAATCAATCATTTGCATATAAACACACACACACACACACACACACCACACACACACACACACACACACACACACACACACACACACACCACACACACACACACACACACACACACACCACACACACACACACACACCACACACACACACACACACACACACACACACACACACACACACACACACACACACACACACAACATACAGAAGGGGTAAGCTTAAGATTTCAGTAAAGATTCATGGATGCTCTATATCCAAAATAAAAACATATAACTGCACTTTTAATCCATTTTCAACATCTCATATCACAAAAGTAACTTTGAGGATCAAAAAGTCTAAAGTGCTAAATAATATAACAGGTTTCTCACAAAAAGGAGAAAATTAACCGTCAAGTTTTCATTGAATTTATCTTTCAAAGTGTTTAATTACTAAATTAGTTTGTGTCAGGGAATCATTCTGTATACATGTTTACCTTTCGCCCTCTGACGCAGCTGACCGGCCTCGAGCAGCCGCTATCTCCCTTAAGGAGGGGCTGCCCTAGCAAGTTGTTGATGTTGCCAGTTTGTGACCGGGCAGCTTTCGGTCAGAGATAGTTGTTATTGTGGGACACCTGGAACACATCCTTCTATGAGCTATGAACTGTGCTATGAACTGTGCTTTGAACTGTCCTATGAACTGTGCTATGAACTGTGCTATGAACTGTCCTATGAACTGTCCTATGAACTGTCCTAGGAACTGTGCTTTGAACTGTCCTATGAACTGTGCTATGAACTGTCCTATGAACTGTGCTATGAACTGTCCTATGAACTGTCCTATGAACTGTGCTATGAACTGTGCTATGAACTGTCCTATGAACTGTGCTATGAACTGTCCTATGAACTGTGCTATGAACTGTCCTATGAACTGTGCTATGAACTGTGCTTTGAACTGTCCTATGAACTGTGCTATGAACTGTGCTATGAACTGTGCTATGAACTGTCCTATGAACTGTGCTATGAACTGTGCTATGAACTGTCCTATGAACTGTGCTATGAACTGTGCTATGAACTGTCCTATGAACTGTGCTTTGAACTGTCCTATGAACTGTGCTATGAACTGTGCTATGAACTGTCCTATGAACTGTGCTATGAACTGTCCTATGAACTGTCATATGAACTGTCCTATGAACTGTCCTATGAACTGTGCTATGAACTGTGCTATGAACTGTCCTATGAACTGTGCTATGAACTGTGCTATGAACTGTCCTATGAACTGTCCTATGAACTGTCCTAGGAACTGTGCTTTGAACTGTCCTATGAACTGTGCTATGAACTGTCCTATGAACTGTCCTATGAACTGTGCTTTGAACTGTGCTTTGAACTGTCCTATGAACTGTCCTATGCACTGTGCAATGAACTGTCCTATGAACTGTCCTATGCACTGTCCTATGAACTGTCCTATGAACTGTGCTTTGAACTGTCCTATGAACTGTCCTATGCACTGTGCA
>NW_027262786.1:0-22941 GCF_902827115.2 Pseudochaenichthys georgianus | reverse complement strand
GAGCGCGCCACCCATGGGCGTCGATGACACCGTGAGTGGCGTCTGGAACCGCCGTCGAGGTGGTGAAAAAAAACGAGAGTGTCCACATGAGGTCAACCGGCTGGTCGAACCTCCTCTCCGGCACCGGAAAGAATTGTCAACAGTCAGATGTTAACAGAAATATGTCGACAGCCGTTAACAGCTAGCCGTTAGCCGCTAGCTGGCAGCCATGGGCAGCTGCTAGCTGTCGTTAGCCCCTCGTGGTTAGCTAGCGCAGCCAGGACGTGCAGCCGCACGCCCCGAAGAAACAAGCCCACGAGGTAGCAATCGGGTTGCTGGTCGACCCAGCAGGTCGTGCATCGACCTCCTGCTGGTTGGAAAGCCGATGCAGGAACGGCGAGCAACGTCCCCCAGTCCGCGTGCCGGTGGCAGCCATGGACGATTCCTAAAATCCCCGGCATTTCGAGAAAGAAACATGAGTTCCTTTTGCCGTGTTCGGGTCTGTCCCGGAAACTTCTCGAGACTTGTCGGGGTCACCAGTGTAGTGCCGAGAGATATGGAGTCAGAGGCGGTGCATCGAAGGTACAAAAGGGAACTTTAATCACAAGCTGCAAAGGATTCGGCCCCGGGTCGACCAGAGAGAGAGCCAAGAGGGCACACCTATTTATAGGTAACCCATAACATGTCCGTGTGGGAACAATAACCGCAACTGTAGTTCCAGGTTTGAATTATGTCCCAGTGGTTAAATAGGTGGTCACCACACAAGCCCCCCTTTAATCTCCATCAATAGTTTGAAACAGGAAGTGGTCCATTTGAGTTGGTTTCCGTGGTATATGTTACAAATGATCATTACAGTTCAATAAAGTTTGTATTGAACTTTAAATCAACAGAAAGTTCCCATCATGCACTGCTCTCCGAGAGCCTTCAGTTTATGATGTTTCCACCAAGCCTTGGAGATTCAGTGCGGAGTTTAGTCAGAGTTTTAAATATGAAACATTTATGTATCATGTATTTCAGATAGACGTTTCTGCTGATGTCGTTCTGCACCTGTCCACCAGGTGTCCTCGTTTCACATCCCGCAGTGCAGACAGTGATTGAACACTTTGTAATAACACCCGTCTCTACAGTGAAACTCTCACTGCCTCAACACACACGTGCTTCCAGCTCAATCTGAACCTGAGTCTCCGTCTGTTCTCATCTCACTGAGAGCTGAAACTCCGGATGGAAGAAAGAAGTGAAACATGTAAAGGTGTGAGTGGACTTTTATACGTTCTTCAGTAAGAAGAAGTACAAAGAGTACTGTGGAAGTTAGTTTTTATATTATTTATTTACTTTTTAATTTAATTGTTATTAATAGTTTATTTCCTAATTAATATAAAATAAAGATACTATTATGAAAATATATTAAATTTGTATTAATTATGTATTCTTTAACAGGGACAGTTTACATAAATAAAAAATATCTGATAGGCTTTTTATTTCATTAAATCCCTGCAAATACCCAACCATCCTTTCACCGTTAGCATCACATATACATACACCACATGTATGATTATAACCAGAGATCAGTCAGTGTCCGGGGAGGAGCGTGCACGAGGCGGGCGTGTACGTGTGAATTACGTGGTGGTGGACCCTAAAAGGACGAAGGCCCTGAGGAGCACCAGAGAAGCATTGCATGATGGGAGGATGTCCACGGAGAAGGAGAAATGTTAGAGAGACACACACACAGATGCATCCTTTACTCCACCTTTGTAGACACGCATACTCCTTGCAACAAAAATAACATTAGTATTTGAACTCAAAATGAATATTATCAGAATCCCTTTATTAGTCCCACAGAGGGGAAATGCAAAGACAGCTTAATATGTACATACATGTCATATCATTTAGCTGATGCTTTAATTTAATTAAATAATTATAGATAAAGGCTACACACACAGTAATACATCCTCTACTCCACCTCTACAAAATAGCAAAGTAACATTAGTATTTAACTCAAAATGTACGTCATATCATTTAGCTGATACTTTTTTCACTTCCAATAAGTGCAAAAAGAATCAAACTCCAAACAACAAGGAAGGTGCAGATATATTCACTTCAAGCCAGAACAGACCACAGTTAGTGCTGGTGAATCAGATAGAAGGCCTACATTACATCAACAAGCGCTTAGTTTTAACAATCACATTCAGTCTATCATCGCTGCTACTGTATAAAATAAATACAAACATATGTCTCTTGAAGATAAGCACTGACAAATACAAAAATCCTGACTCTTTACAAACCGCATGTTGGATAACGGAGGAAAAAGAAAATAACGTTTTTCTACATTAACATATTTTACATAACTTCAGCCACACTTGAATTCCTTCGACTCCACCAAACTACATTTAATGTAACTACATTCTTCCTAAAGCATCTTTTCTTCGAACATAGAAGAAATAAAATGTCATGTTTTGAAAATATACAATCAGCACGGATAAATCCAAATCAAGGATCAATTAGTTGAAACATGGGAATACATCAATAAATAAATTATCATGTTTCTCTTCATAAAAGCTTCTGCATTCAAATATATATTCTTCCTCAAAAGTCGTGTCTGACAGTTAAATCAGAAGATGATGAACACATCGTCTGGAATCTACATTGATCTTTTTTCCTACAGATGTGGGACTCCACCCAGCGGATTCCAACCGAAAACCCAGCGGATCCCAGTGGCTGGGGGCGTTGCCAAATTTCCCCATTTGTTCAATTACAGGATTTAACCATGAGAGGGCGCTTCATCCACAAAGACAACTGGGTGTTGTAGACCTTAGTCTGTTTGCAATGTTTGCAGCTCCGCAGTTGTGTTTGCTGAACACGTAGCGTTGGAGATTTATTGAGCCGAACTTTGAAGACAGCGGCACAGACAGACAGACAGTAGACATGCTGTAACTACCACTCCAACGTAGATCCAGATGTCTCTCCGTCTCTCTGGTTGAGGACTCTCTGTTGGTCTCTGAGTCTGGATCTCATCAGCAGCTGTGGAAAAGACACAGTTAGTAACATCGTGTCGACGGGGAGAAAACCTCTATTTAGTGAAAAGGCTACTCACCAGAGACGCTGAGCCGGCATCTCCTAGACTTACTCCCATCAGGAGTGACGAGTATGGCACACACATAAAACCCAGAGTCACTGGTCCTGAGTCTGGAGACATGAAGTGTGAGGCGTCCTTCTGTGAGGACGTATTTGTCCCACTGGACTCGTCCTGCAAACTGAGAATCCTGAGACACTCGGGTTTCAACTCCTTCACGTAGTTTAAACAGGACGTTGGGTCTGTCCTCAACATACAGGTAACAGAAGGTATAAATGGATCTGAGGGAAGTGTCTGTTCTGGGGCTGAAGGTCCACTCCAGGGTGATGTCCTCTGCCTGATAGGAAGCCTGAGTCACATTCACTACAAATGTTCCTGTGGAGGAGACACAGAGGGACTCTTTAAACTGCAGCTATGTTCCTGTGGAGGAGACACAGAGGGACTCTTTAAACTGCAGCTATGTTCCAGTGGAGGAGACACAGAGGGACTCTTTAAACTGCAGCTATGTTCCTGTGGAGGAGACACAGAGGGACTCTTTAAACTGCAGCTATGTTCCTGTGGAGGAGACACAGAGGGACTCTTTAAACTGCAGCTATGTTCCTGTGGAGGAGACACAGAGGGACTCTTTAAACTGCAGCTATGTTCCTGTGGAGGAGACACAGAGGGACTCTTTAAACTGCAGCTATGTTTCTGTGGAGGAGACACAGAGGGACTCTTTAAACTGCAGCTATGTTTCTATGGAGGAGACACAGAGGGACTCTTTAAACTGCAGCTGGGGGGGGGGGGGGGGGGGGTTACCTTGGTTGCTGATTGGCTCATGGTTAGACAAGACAAAAAATCGTTATGACATCACAAAGTGGCCAAAATCTGATCAGCTCATTTTCAGACAGGTTTTTATAGAAATGGATCAAAAAGAGAGAAAATCTTTGTTCCTGAAACTTTCAGAGTCTCTTTCCACAGAGGAGACACATGTTGATGTAGAAGAGACATGGAGAAGAGGGGACACATGTTGATGTAGAAGAGACGTGAAGAAGAGGGGACACATGCTGATGTAGAAGAGACGTGAAGAAGAGGGGACACATGCTGAGAAGAGACATGAAGAAGAGGGGACACATGTTGATGTAGAAGAGACATGAAGAAGAGGGGACACATGTTGATGTAGAAGAGACATGGAGAAGAGGGGACACATGTTGATGTAGAAGAGACATGAAGAAGAGGGGACACATGTTGATGTGGAAGAGACATGAAGAAGAGGGGACACATGCTGATGTAGAAGAGACATGGAGAAGAGGGGACACATGTTGATGGAGAAGAGACATGAAGAAGAGGGGACACATGTTGATGTAGAAGAGACATGGAGAAGAGGGGACACATGTTGATGTAGAAGAGACATGAAGAAGAGGGGACACATGTTGATGTGGAAGAGACATGAAGAAGAGGGGACACATGCTGATGTAGAAGAGACATGAGAAGAGGGGACACATGTTGATGGAGAAGAGACATGAAGAAGAAGGGGACACATGTTGATGTAGAAGAGACATGAAGAAGAGGGGACACATGTTGATGTAGAAGAGACATGAAGAAGAGGGGACACATGCTGATGTAGAAGAGACATGAAGAAGAGGGGACACATGTTGATGTAGAAGAGACATGAAGAAGAGGGGACACATGTGATGTAGAAGAGACATGAAGAAGAGGGGACACATGTTGATGTAGAAGAGACATGAAGAAGAGGGGACACATGTTGATGTAGAAGAGACATGAAGAAGAGGGGACACATGTTGATGTAGAAGAGACATGAAGAAGAGGGGACACATGTTGATGTAGAAGAGACATGAAGAAGAGGGGACACATGTTGATGTAGAAGAGACATGAAGAAGAGGGGACACATGTTGATGTAGAAGAGACATGAAGAAGAGGGGACACATGCTGATGTAGAAGAGACGTGAAGAAGAGGGGACACATGCTGATGTAGAAGAGACGTGAAGAAGAGGGGACACATGCTGATGTAGAAGAGACATGAAGAAGAGGGGACACATGCTGATGTAGAAGAGACATGAAGAAGAGGGGACACATGTTGATGTAGAAGAGACATGAAGAAGAGGGGACACATGTTGATGTAGAAGAGACATGAAGAAGAGGGGACACATGTTGATGTAGAAGAGACATGAAGAAGAGGGGACACATGTTGATGTAGAAGAGACATGAAGAAGAGGGGACACATGTTGATGTAGAAGAGACATGAAGAAGAGGGGACACATGTTGATGTAGAAGAGACATGAAGAAGAGGGGACACATGTTGATGTAGAAGAGACATGAGAAGAGGGGACACATGTTGATGTAGAAGAGACATGAAGAAGAGGGGACACATGCTGATGTAGAAGAGACATGGAAGAAGAGGGGACACATGTTGATGTAGAAGAGACATGAAGAAGAGGGGACACATGTTGATGTAGAAGAGACATGAAGAAGAGGGGACACATGTTGATGTAGAAGAGACATGAAGAAGAGGGGACACATGTTGATGTAGAAGAGACATGAAGAAGAGGGGACACATGTTGATGTAGAAGAGACATGAAGAAGAGGGGACACATGTTGATGTAGAAGAGACATGAAGAAGAGGGGACACATGTTGATGTAGAAGAGACATGAAGAAGAGACATGAATAAGAGGGGGACACATGTTGATGTAGAAGAGACATGAAGAAGAGGGGACACATGTTGATGGAGGAGAGACATGAAGAAGAGGGGACACATGTTGATGTAGAAGAGACATGAAGAAGAGGGGACACATGTTGATGTAGAAGAGACATGAAGAAGAGGGGACACATGTTGATGTAGAAGAGACATGGAGAAGAGGGGACACATGTTGATGTAGAAGAGACATGAAGAAGAGGGGACACATGTTGATGTGGAAGAGACATGAAGAAGAGGGGACACATGTTGATGTAGAAGAGACATGAAGAAGAGGGGACACATGCTGATGTAGAAGAGACATGGAGAAGAGGGGACACATGTTGATGTAGAAGAGACATGAAGAAGAGGGGACACGTGTTGATGTGGAAGAGACATGAAGAAGAGGGGACACGTGTTGATGTAGAAGAGACATGAAGAAGAGGGGACACATGCTGATGTAGAAGAGACATGAAGAAGAGGGGACACATGCTGATGTAGAAGAGACATGGAGAAGAGGGGACACGTGTTGATGTAGAAGAGACATGAAGAAGAGGGGACACGTGTTGATGTGGAAGAAACATGAAGAAGAGGGGACACGTGTTGATGTAGAAGAGACATGAAGAAGAGGGGACACATGTTGATGTAGAAGAGACATGAAGAAGAGGGGACACATGCTGATGTAGAAGAGACATGAAGAAGAGGGGACACATGTTGATGTAGTAGAAGAGACATGAAGAAGAGGGGACACATGCTGATGTAGAAGAGACATGAAGAAGAGGGGACACATGTTGATGTAGAAGAGACATGAAGAAGAGGGGACACAATGCTGATGTAGAAGAGACATGAAGAAGAGGGGACACATGTTGATGTAGAAGAGACATGAAGAAGAGGGGACACATGCTGATGTAGAAGAGACATGGAGAAGAGGGGACACATGCTGATGTAGAAGAGACATGGAGAAGAGGGGACACATGTTGATGTAGAAGAGACATGAAGAAGAGGGGACACGTGTTGATGTGGAAGAGACATGAAGAAGAGGGGACACGTGCTGATGTAGAAGAGACATGAAGAAGAGGGGACACATGCTGATGTAGAAGAGACATGAAGAAGAGGGGACACATGCTGATGTAGAAGAGACATGGAGAAGAGGGGACACATGTTGATGTAGAAGAGACATGAAGAAAAGGGGACACGTGTTGATGTGGAAGAGACATGAAGAAGAGGGGACACGTGTTGATGTAGAAGAGACATGAAGAAGAGGGGACACATGCTGATGTAGAAGAGACATGAAGAAGAGGGGACACATGCTGATGTAGAAGAGACATGGAGAAGAGGGGACACGTGTTGATGTAGAAGAGACATGAAGAAGAGGGGACACGTGTTGATGTGGAAGAAACATGAAGAAGAGGGGACACGTGTTGATGTAGAAGAGACATGAAGAAGAGGGGACACATGCTGATGTAGAAGAGACATGAAGAAGAGGGGACACATGTTGATGTAGAAGAGACATGAAGAAGAGGGGACACATGTTGATGTAGAAGAGACATGAAGAAGAGGGGACACATGCAGATGTAGAAGAGACATGAATAAGAGGGGACACATGCAGATGTAGAAGAGACATGAATAAGAGGGGACACATGTTGATGTAGAAGAGACATGAAGAAGAGGGGACACATGTTGATGTAGAAGAGACATGAAGAAGAGGGGACACATGTTGATGTAGAAGAGACATGGAGAAGAGGGGACACATGTTGATGTGGAAGAGACATGAAGAAGAGGGGACACATGTTGATGTGGAAGAGACATGAAGAAGAGGGGACACATGCTGATGTAGAAGAGACATGGAGAAGAGGGGACACATGTTGATGGAGAAGAGACATGAAGAAGAAGGGACACATGTTGATGTAGAAGAGACATGAAGAAGAGGGGACACATGTTGATGTAGAAGAGACATGAAGAAGAGGGGACACATGTTGATGTAGAAGAGACATGAAGAAGAGGGGACACATGTTGATGTAGAAGAGACATGAAGAAGAGGGGACACATGTTGATGGAGGAGAGACATGAAGAAGAGGGGACACATGTTGATGTAGAAGAGACATGAAGAAGAGGGGACACATGTTGATGTAGAAGAGACATGAAGAAGAGGGGACACATGTTGATGAAGAAGAGACATGAAGAAGAGGGGACACATGTTGATGAAGAAGAGACATGAAGAAGAGGGGACACATGTTGATGTAGAAGAGACATGAAGAAGAGGGGACACATGTTGATGTAGAAGAGACATGAAGAAGAGGGGACACATGTTGATGTAGAAGAGACATGAAGAAGAGGGGACACATGTTGATGTAGAAGAGACATGAAGAAGAGGGGACACATGTTGATGTAGAAGAGACATGAAGAAGAGGGGACACATGTTGATGTAGAAGAGACATGAAGAAGAGGGGACACATGTTGATGTGGAAGAGACATGAAGAAGAGGGGACACATGCTGATGTAGAAGAGACATGGAGAAGAGGGGACACATGTTGATGTAGAAGAGACATGAAGAAGAGGGGACACATGTTGATGTGGAAGAGACATGAAGAAGAGGGGACACATGCTGATGTAGAAGAGACATGGAGAAGAGGGGACACATGTTGATGGAGAAGAGACATGAAGAAGAAGGGACACATGTTGATGTAGAAGAGACATGAAGAAGAGGGGACACATGTTGATGTAGAAGAGACATGAAGAAGAGGGGACACATGTTGATGCAGAAGAGACATGGAGAAGAGGGGACACGTGTTGATGTAGAAGAGACATGGAGAAGAGGGGACACGTGTTGATGTGGAAGAGACATGAAGAAGAGGGGACACGTGTTGATGTGGAAGAGACATGAAGAAGAGGGGACACGTGTTGATGTAGAAGAGACATGAAGAAGAGGGGACACATGCTGATGTAGAAGAGACATGAAGAAGAGGGGACACGTGTTGATGTAGAAGAGACATGGAGAAGAGGGGACACGTGTTGATGTGGAAGAGACATGAAGAAGAGGGGACACGTGTTGATGTGGAAGAGACATGAAGAAGAGGGGACACATGCAGATGAAGAAGAGACATGAAGAAGAGGGGACACATGTTGATGTAGAAGAGACATGAAGAAGAGGGGACACATGTTGATGTAGAAGAGACATGGAGAAGAGGGGACACATGTTGATGTAGAAGAGACATGAAGAAGAGGGGACACATGTTGATGTAGTAATAAGACGGTCTAAGCTGCAGTGACGGGTTTCTGCCACCAGATGGAGCCAGTAGTTAGTGATGAGATGTCATGGGTTCCCGTCACGTGTTATCTCCTCATCTCAAAGCTGCTCGAGGAAGAGGGGAAACCCATCAGCAGCTTGACATGGTTTTATTTTGTTGCATTCAAATCATTTAGAAAATGTGGAGGACAACAGCAGATATCCCAATGTATGTTAAATGTCCAAACAAGGCGTGTCGGACAGAGTGAATACACATTCTGTACAGAGATGCTGTGAGAAACCAATGTGAGTTTGGAACATCGAACAATGTGAATCTACTCACCGATGGAATTATGATCAGTGGAAATGGCCGTGACCCGGGACCTTTAAATCACGGCTGTGGAATCGTGTTTTCACCGAGTGAACCGACCACATTATAATCCAGTAACACTTTGTCTGATCCTCACATTGTAGTTCATCATAATGAATAAAGACATGCCCACTAGGGATCGACCGATATGGCTTTTTCAAGGGCGATACCGATTATTAGTAATCAAGGAGACCGATAACCGATATTTGGAACCGATATACATTTGCAGTAAAATCAGAACATCTTGGTGTTAAAATGTAGAATAACACAAACTCCAACACAACTTCTTTGAAATGCATTTTAGCCTATATTATGTTTACTTTAAAACATCTTCCAACTGGTTTCCTCTCTGTGCCCTTTTCTTTAGTGCAGCCTTCTGCTGAGTTAGAGAGACAGGAAGTGGGCTGCAGGCTGACATGCTAAACTAACAATAATGCTTTATTTATTATATCTGTCTATCTAGCATAAAATCCCAATAAACTGCTAGCAACTGCAACACACTAGTGCTAGCTAATGTTTTGCAAACTATTAAAAGTGAGGCTATGACAGTAGACCTAACGTTAGTCTAGTAGCCTCACTTCTAATATTTTTGCTAAACATTTGCTAGATACATGTTGGCTAGCTAATGAGCTTCACATATCAACCTGAAAAACTGCGAGGCTCGACTCGCAGGTCTGTGTCTGCGTTCTTCGCACCTGCCTGTAATCTGAGAAGGTCCCGCCTCTATGGCTGGCTCCCGCCCGGAAAATCTTCAGTGTTGATTGACACTTCAGTAATAGCCTATCAGATAGCGCTGTGGGCGGGACATTGCTCGTGTACAGAGAGTGGTGACTGCAGACAGAGAAACGGCCGCATCAGAGCCAAAGTGTTATCGGCAATTTTATAAAAAAAAGGCCGATACCGATAATCGGTCAAATGATGAATATCGGCCCCGATAATCGGTCGACCCCTAATGCCTACGTTACCTTTTTGAGTCTTCAGTCCCTTAAAATCCAAACGGAGACGAGAGACATGTCCTGTCTTTGTGTCGGAAGTCTTCAGAGCTGCAGGTGGAGGTGCTGAGGTGTTTCAACGGCACGTCTACAGCAATCTGAGGAGTGTTTGTTCAGCTCACGCCCTCAGCTAATAAATCTCAGAGTGCATTGGGAGCAGACAGGAGAGAGAGATAAGGGTGGTTTGTCCCAGAGCCATATAATAGAATATGGCTATATGGCTCTGGTTTGTCCCATTCACTGTTACATACTGATATATTTAATGTAATACATATTCATATACAAAAGTGCATTTTGCATGGTAGGTCCCCTTTAAATATCTGCCACAACATAAGTAACCGGATCACGTAGCCTACAGTCCGCGGCTCTGAGTGCAGACGCTGATGTGTCCCGTTATCATTCATATCACATAATGCATCACATATTTCCTTATCCGAGTCTTGAGCTCAGTGTCACATACATACCTTTAATTCATGAAGCATGATCTCCACGTCTGTGATTGGTCAAAGATCGGGTTTGGTCGGGTTAAGACAACTCAAAGATATCCAGGATCTGTTGAACTTCAAGAAAGAACCGGTTGGGAACCATTGTTTTAAATTAATAATAATACTTATAACGCTTTTCTAAAAACTCAAAAACAAAGAAAATACGTAAAGAGACAAATGTCTTTTTCGAACGTTTCTTTCAGTTATTTTTAAAATACAACACTCGTCTTTTCTGATATTTTCAAAGTACTATAGTATTACTTTTTCTTTCGTAAACCAAACAGTTTATTTCTCATATTTTCGTTTTTCTCCCAAAACACAAGTATATCGATTTTTTCTCATATTTCCGACAAACCAAAGCGTAGGTTGTTGAAAATATGATGAAGCAAAAGCCAATATTTATTTAGCGGGTGGACCAACACTGGAAAAGGTCACGGTTCAGTTTGTTGAGGATACAAACAGACGAACTGAAAACACATTTCAGTCCAACAAATATCCGTGCTGAAATTATAACTATTTTCTTAAGCAACAAGGAGACGACACCACAAACTTTTAATCATTTATTTAACCGCATAGAAAAATCCAGCACAGACAACAACAGCCTTTTGTTCGGTACGTCAGTGCCTCTGAAACTGAAGAAAGACAGACGATAAAAAGCAGCAAACGTAAGGCACTAAATCTCTACTGAGTGTTTAGAGTTTATCATGAGAAAGAAAAATAAACCCAAAAACAAGACGAATACACAAATGGAAACCCGGATCGACGAGACGAACGGACGATTAAAACAACATTTAAAGAAAGTCCGCAGAGCTTGTATTTGTCCGACTCTTCTAACCCGAGTCCTGAGGGATTTGACGAGGCCTTTTAAAGCTTCTCTTTGCTTTCAGCAGAAGTGCAACGCTAAGCTTGGTTTATGCTTTAGCGGAATTATTGTTTAAAGTTGTACGAGGCACTATAACAGATAGATCAGCCGTTTGTAGAAAGATACAGCTGTGGAGCTATAACAAAAAGAGGGTTAGCTTAGCACAAATACTGGGAACAGCTAGCCTGACAAGAAAAGGAGAATAACCAGAGTACTGTCGTCCGATTGGCTGAAAACTAGTAACCTCTATCCAAGCCCCGCCCCCTGTGGGAGGAGCTAAACGGAACATAGTCAAAGCCCGCCTCCGCCACGCATCATTACCTAGCTTAGCTTTGCACAAAGACTGGAAACAGTTGGATACACAGAAAAAAAAATATTTAAAAAATAAGAATGTCCAGTGTCCTGTCCTCTGATAGGCTGAGAACTAGTATCCTGTACTCTGGTTGGCTGAGAACCAGTATCTTCTCTCCCGGCCACGCATCCTTATCTAACTTAGCTTAGCACAAAGACTTGAAACAGGTGGAAACAGCTAGCATGGCTCTGAAAAGACGGGGGGAAAAGAAAAAGAATGTCCAGTGTCCTGTCCTCTGATTGGCTGAGGACTATTCTTGGCCCCGCCCTATGTGGGAGGAGTTAAACTGAACATAGTCAAACCCCGCCCCCCCAACGCCTCCTTGTCTCCGTCGTTGCCCCCCCCTCCCTGAGTCATGGCCCCCCCTTCCTCTCCCCCCTCTCCAACTTCTCCCTCGCCCCCTGTGGTTTAAGGTCTGGGGTTTAAATCCCACCTCCCCCCATTGGTCCTCGGTGCTGCAGCCAACCGACAGAGACTCCGCCATGGCAACGGTCGTCAGGCGTCCGCCGGAACCCACGACTCCATAGGGCCACTTCCTGTTGCCGTGGTAACTGCGGGGCGCGTTGACGTTGTCCCCGGTGACCGTCGTCTTGGAGATGTCGAAGTGCGACGGAGAGCCGGGGTTTCTGGAGCCGTCGGGGTTCGAGAGCAACTTCATCTGAGAGGAGGATTACAATGTTTTAAATACTAGCAAAACAAATATAACTACTACGAGACATTATTTTACTATTAGAACACATCTTTTATACTTTGACTACTAAGACTGTTACTACTACAACAACTACTACAACTACTACTACAACTGTCCATAGTAATCTTCCTGTCACTATAAAGGGATGGAACAACTAAAACAAACGTAAAACAACAAATATTATTAATACTAGTGAAATGTTACAATTTGAACAAATCATACTAAAACTACGACAACAAATTATTAGGCCTCAAAGAAGAGTCACTGGTACGTGTGTTTCCCAATGGTAAATACAACAGAGTACTCACGATAGGGTTGTTGTTGAGGGGGGGGTCCACCAGCAGCACGGCTCGCTGCAGACTGTCTCCACGGTCCTTCTTATGGCCTGATGGGAAACATTAAAAGACTAGACGTTAGCATCAAAAGAATAACAGTTTGAAGACTACATTACCCAGAAACCCTTTGTGCTGTTGCTTAATAATTAGCACCAAACATTAAGGGATTCTCAACATTGTTTTTAGATTTATAAACTGAACATTTACTCAAGTACGTGAGCAACACTCCTGTATGTGTCGTCGAATGCCAAGAACAGAATAATATAATATCCTTTAAGTAGAATTCTACTTTGTATACTTGAGTACATTTAGCTGATAGTACTTTTGCTTCAGTAACATTTTGAAGTTGTAATAGAGTATGTTGAGAGTGCAGTAATAGTACTTTTACTTCAGTAAGGATGCGAGTACCACCTCAAACGTACCATATCCAGAAACCACCACTTGTATGTTGGGGTTAGCATTAGCCACGTTAGCAGCAGCCGGACCCTCCAGAGGAGCAGGGACTCGGCACGGACCCTGGCCCTGGATTTTGTCTCCGTTTGTGGGTTGACGCTGCTCTGGGACCCCCTGGAGCTCCTCCGATGGGGGGGTCTGGTGAGAGGAGGGGGGGTACGGAGGGTAGGGTTGGGGGTAACCCTGACCCCGATATGATGCATTCTGGGGGGGATAAGCGTGCGTGAAGCTGGGGTTTCTGGGTAGGGGAACCTGGTGTTGTTGCCATTGTTGGTGTTGGGGAGGGGGGATGGAGGCTGGGGAGGGAGGAAAGGGAGGCTGAAGAGGGTAGGTTTCCTGGGGTCTGGAGGGGGGGAACTGGGGGGGAGGAGAGGGGGAGGGGGAGGGAGGTTTGGGGTTCAGCTGGTAGGTTTGTTGAAGGGGGAGGAGGTATAAGTAGGGGGGGCACAGGGGGTGGGAGTAGGCCTGCAGAGAGAGAGAGAGAGAGAGAGAGAGAGAGAGAGAGAGAGAGAGAGGAGGGGTCAGTCTGTGTTCAGTACCCACATCTCTAAAAACGGGGCTACAACGGAGCTGATCCAGATTTGCGTCCAATATGACGTCATTACTAAAATGTGGGCGGGCTTTACCCCCGCGGGCCAATCAGAAACGTTGCTGTCAGAAACAATGAGAAGACGTAATATGGTCGGTGTTCACATTAGCATCGCTAACACTCGGAGCTAACCTGTACTGGAGAGCATGGGTGGGTTTTTTTTTTTTTTAAGCTACTGACCCAGAATCAGCACTTTTCTAACAGGGCTGAAATAGAGGGATATGAGGCATGGCTGAAATGCATGATCTGTTGTCAGACATGTTTTCATATATATCCGAGGCCCATAATATATGCCTTAAACTTGTGTAATCGGAGACCTTCGATATCGACGCTGTTGGAGTGACATGTTTATTCCGTTGACTCACCTTGATGCCCAAGTTGAAGAAAAACTTCAGGATGTTGACATCTGCGGAAAAGAATTATCAGAAACGATCTTTAACGCGTCGGAGCCGGTGTGAAAGAAGTTTGTTTTACACAACACACACATCTGCTCACCTTTAGGAAGATCCTCCCCCGTTCTGCTGGAGGAGAGGGGGGGAGTCGGAGCCGGATCTCCCGTCTCCCCCTCGGGGAAGCCGGGGTACAGAGGGTCCTCATAGATATGGGAGTACTGGAAGGGGTGAGGCGGGAGAGAGGAGTCTGGGTGAGACTGGGAGGGAGGGGGAGGAAGATGAGGGTGAGGAGGGGGAGTTTGAGAAGAGGGGTGAGAGACAATATGAGAGGGAGACTGAGGAGGTAAAGAGTGAAGCTGGGGGTGAGGAAAGGGAGTTTGGGAGATAGGGAGAGAAGCTTGTGGGTGAGAAAAGGGAGCAAGAGGAGAGTCTGAATGAGGCTGGAAGTACTGGGAGGGGTGAGGAAGATGTGGGTGAGGGGAGGGAGAGTGAGTTTGGGAGAGAGGGAGAGAAGGTTGTGGGTGAGAGTCTAAGTGAGACTGGAAGTAATGGGAGGGGTGAGGAGGGGGAGAGGGGTGAGACTGGGAGGGAAGGAGAGAAGGTTGAGGGTGAGAAAAGTGGTGAGACTCTGAGTGAGACTGGGAGTAATGGGAGGGGGGAGGAAAGGAGTGAGGAGAGGGAGACGGAGAGTGAGTTTGAGAGGGGGGGAGAGAAGGGTGAGAGTCTGGGTGAGACTGGGAGTAATGGGAGGGGGGAGGAGGGTGAGAGATAGTATGAGAAAGAGACTCTGGGTGAAACTGGGTGAGGGAGAGAGAAGGTGCAGACTGGGAGTAATGGGAGGGGTGAGGAAAGGGGTGAGGAGAGGGAGAAGGAGAGTGCGTTTGGGTGGGAGGGTGAGAAATATTTGGGTGAGAAAAAGGAGCAAGAGGAGAGGGGTGAGAGTCAGAGTGAGACTGGGAGTAATAAGAGGGGGGAGGGAGGGGGAGAAAGAGAGTCTGGGTGAGACTGAGGAGGAAAAGAGTGAAGCTGGGGGTGAGGAAAAGGGTGAGGAAGGTGAGAGGGATGGGGTGGATTCTGGGAGGTAGAGAGAGAGGGGTGAGGATGGGTGAGAGAGGAAGAGACAGGAAGTGGGGTGTGGGAGATAATGGGAGGGAGAGAGGACAGGGACTGGGAGAGATCAGACTGGGAGCTGGGGAGATACTGGAGGGTGTGGGGGAGAGAAGTCTGGGTTTCTGGGAGAGAAGTTTGGGTTTGGGGGAGATACTGGAGGGTTTGGGGGAAGGAAGAAGTCTGGGTTCGGGGGAGAGAAGTCTGGGTTTGGGAGAGATACTGGAGGGTTTGGGGGAAGGAAGAAGTCTGGGTTTGGGGGAGAGAAGTCTGAGGTTGGGGGAGAGAAGTCTGAGTTTGGGGGAGAGAAGTCTGGTTTTGGGGGAGAGAAGAAGTCTGGGTTTGGGGGAGAGAAGTCTGGGTTTGGGGGAGAGAAGAAGTCTGTGGTTGGGGGAGAGAAGTCTGGGTTTGGGGGAGAGAAGTCTGGGTTTGGGGGAGAGAAGAAGTCTGGGTTTGGGGGAGAGAAGAAGTCTGGGTTTGGGGGAGAGAAGAAGTCTGGGTTTGGGGAAGAGACGAAGTCTGGGTTTGGGGGAGAGACGAAGTCTGGGTTTGGGGGAGAGACGAAGTCTGGGTTTGGGGGAGAGAAGTCTGGGGGAGAGAAGTCTGGGTTTGGGGGAGAGAAGTCTGGGTTTGGGGGAGAGAAGTCTGGGTTTGGGGGAGAGAAGTCTGGGTTTGGGGGAGAGAAGTCTGGGGGAGAGAAGTCTGAGTTTGGGGGAGAGAAGTCTGGATCTGGGGGAGAGAAGTCTGGGTCTGGGGGAGAGAAGTCTGAGTTTGGGGGAGAGAAGTCTGAGTTTGGGGGAGAGAAGTCTGAGTTCGGGGGAGAGAAGAAGTCTGGGTTCGGGGGAGAGAAGAAGTCTGGGTTCGGGGGAGAGAAGAAGTCTGGGTTCGGGGGAGAGAAGTCTGGGTTCGGGGGAGAGAAGTCTGGGTTCGGGGGAGGATCTGTGATGCGTTCAGGAGCCCTCCGAGATTTGGAAGAGAATCTGAAAAGAGAAAACATGAAAGATCTATTGGAATACGTTCGGAGCAAAGAGGAGATGAAGTCTCATCAAAGAGAGGCGACACTAAGACTCTGAGACGGACCAATCAATGACTAGCTCTACTTTTGGTACTTTAACTATATTTTCATGATAATACTTTTCTACTTTTACAACAAGTTCTGAGTACTTCTACTTTTACTCAAGCACAAGATCTGAGTACTTCTACTTTTACTAAAGTACAAGATCTGAGTACTTCTACTTTTACTCAAGCACAAGATCTGAGTACTTCTACTTTTACTAAAGTACAAGATCTGAGTACTTCTACTTTTACTCAAGTACAAGTTCTGAGTACTTCTACTTTGACTCAAGTACAAGTTCTGAGTACTTCTACTTTTACTCAAGCACAAGATCTGAGTACTTCTACTTTTACTCAAGTACAAGATCTGAGTACTTCTACTTTTACTCAAGTACAAGTTCTGAGTACTTCTATTTTGACTCAAGCACAAGATCTGAGTACTTCTACTTTTACTCAAGCACAAGATCTGAGTACTTATACTTTTACTCAAGTACAAGATCTGAGTACTTTTACTCAAGCACAAGATCTGAGTACTTCTATTTTGACTCAAGTACAAGTTCTGAGTACTTCTACTTTTACTCAAGCACAAGATCTGAGTACTTCTACTTTTACTCAAGTACAAGACCTGAGTACTTCTATTTTGACTCAAGTACAAGATCTGAGTACTTCTATTTTTACTCAAGTACAAGAGCTGAGTACTTCTACTTTTACTCAAGTACAAGTTCTGAGTACTTCTACTTTTACTCAAGTACAAGTTCTGAGTACTTCTACTTTTACTCAAGCACAAGATCTGAGTACTTCTACTTTTACTCAAGCACAAGATCTGAGTACTTCTACTTTTACTCAAGCACAAGATCTGAGTACTTCTATTTTGACTCAAGTACAAGTTCTGAGTACTTCTACTTTTACTCAAGCACAAGATCTGAGTACTTCTACTTTTACTCAAGTACAAGATCTGAGTACTTCTACTTTTACTCAAGTACAAGTTCTGAGTACTTCTACTTTTACTCAAGTACAAGTTCTGAGTACTTCTATTTTGACTCAAGCACAAGATCTGAGTACTTCTACTTTTACTCAAGTACAAGATCTGAGTACTTCTACTTTTACTCAAGCACAAGATCTGAGTACTTCTATTTTGACTCAAGTACAAGTTCTGAGTACTTCTACTTTTACTCAAGCACAAGATCTGAGTACTTCTACTTTTACTCAAGCACAAGATCTGAGTACTTCTATTTTGACTCAAGTACAAGTTCTGAGTACTTCTACTTTTACTCAAGCACAAGATCTGAGTACTTCTACTTTTACTCAAGTACAAGATCTGAGTACTTCTACTTTTACTCAAGTACAAGTTCTGAGTACTTCTACTTTTACTCAAGCACAAGATCTGAGTACTTCTACTTTTACTCAAGCACAAGATCTGAGTACTTCTACTTTTACTCAAGCACAAGATCTGAGTACTTCTACTTTTACTCAAGAACAAGTTCTGAGTACTTCTATTTTGACTCAAGTACAAGATCTGAGTACTTCTACTTTTACACAAGTACAAGACCTGAGTACTTCTATTTTGACTCAAGTACAAGATCTGAGTACTTCTATTTTTACTCAAGTACAAGAGCTGAGTACTTCTACTTTTACTCAAGTACAAGTTCTGAGTACTTCTACTTTTACTCAAGCACAAGATCTGAGTACTTCTACTTTTACTCAAGTACAAGACCTGAGTACTTCTACTTTCACTCAAGAACAAGTTCTGAGTACTTCTATTTTGACTCAAGAACAAGTTCTGAGTACTTCTATTTTGACTCAAGAACAAGTTCTGAGTACTTCTACTTTTACTCAAGCACAAGTTCTGAGTACTTCTACTTTTACTCAAGTACAAGATCTGAGTACTTTTACTCAAGTAGTAGGAGAAGACGACGGCCTTCACGTGGCCTCCTCTGTGAGTAGGAAAATCCAGGAAACATCCGTCATCAACGTATCCGAGCCCCCGCCACGAGAGCTGTCCGCGACGTCGCTCCCGTCAGTGACTGCACCGCCATCGATGCGGGGGACGACACTGATGCCCTGCTACCGTACGCCCCCAAGGAGCCTTCCACCTTCTTCTCGGCACGCTGGACCACCTCCACCGACCCGGACCCGGACTTCGCCATCTGCCGCAGTAACGACCCGAAACCGGAGAGACGCGCCCTGGACAGGTTTCCCCGCTCACATCACCGACCGGCCATCACTACAATTCCAGCACGGGTGCAACCGGTACCAGGGAGACCGGTCAAAGGACGGAACTTTCGAAAGGCCAACCGGGAGTCGTTTGTTGAGGAGACGGCAAGTCAACGCGGCCTACGTAGCCTACTGCGGGGTCCTCCTGGGTGCGGCAAAGAAGACCATTCCGCGTGGCTATAACAGGAACTACATCGAGGAGTGCAGCCGTCTGCGTGACCACCGGAGGGCTAGCTCCAGAGAAGAGGTGGCCGTGACTGCAGCAGCACTGCTCCAGAGGCCGGACGTCACCCGCAGGACCAGATGGACAGAAGTCGTCGAATCAATCGACTTCGCCCACTCTAGTCGTAAGGCGTGGCAGACAATCAACCAGCTCACAGGCAGAAATACAACGCCCCCCAGGTGCCCAGTCACAGCCGATGCCATCGCATCTCAGCCCATGAAGAACGGCCGCTTCCCGGACAAAGACTTCGCCCGACTGACATCGCGTGAGGTGTCTTCCATCTTGGGAGCGGACAGTGGCGATTCCAACCTCTCAGGAGACTTTACAGCAGAGGAACTCAGTGAGGCTCAAGCCAGGCAAATCTCCGGGCCGCGACAACATCCACCCGGAGTGCGTCACCCCCCAGAGCACCACAACATCTGGCTGGCTCTGTGCTTTCTTCTCGTCGTGCTACCGGAGGACAAAGCTCCCAAAGACCTGGCACCGCGCTCTGCCGAAGCCAAATAAACCTGGGGTCGGTTCTCTCGCCGATGCTGTTCAACATATATGTACAAGACCGAGCTGACACATCATCCGGAAAGTACGGCGATGCAGACGATCTAGCCATCGTGCTGAGACGACCAACATGGAAGGCGATGGAAGATGGCCTTAACGACTGGCACATCCTGCATAACACGACAACGACAGCAGCGCCTCCAAGTAGGCTCAAGTCCCGCCTCCCCTTCAACAAGGCAGCACAAGAGATGCTCAACTCCACCTCTGAGGACCTCTCCAGAGATGCATGGTTGGCGGCTGCTTGGAGGCAGGAGTGGGAGCTAGCCGGGCCCTCCCGCATCCATCGCTACACCTGGGACCCAGGAGATGGCGCCATAGCAGGAGACGAGCTACCACGCCGGCAATGGACCACACTAAACCTACGAACTGGGGCCGGTCGCTTCAAACATAAATGAAGAAGTGGGGCCTGGCAGGCAGTGCGGTGACCCTGAACAGACTGCCGAACACATAATCACCACCTGCCCTTTATATAGACTAGGGGTGCCAGCGAATATTCGTTACAGTCTCCGTAATCGAATATTATTTTTAAAAATCGATTATTATTCGCCAGGGCTGCCGAATAATCGATTTTGATCATGGTCAGTTTCTGGCAACCCTAATATAGACCAGCCTCTGGAACCAGCCTCTGAAGCCAGCCTCTGGAACCAGCCTCTGAAGCCAGCCTCTGGAACCAGCCTCTGAAGCTAGCCTCTGAAGCCAGCCTCTGAAGCCAGCCTCTGGAACCAGCCTCTGAAGCCAGCCTCTGAAGCCAGCCTCTGAAGCCAGCCTCTGAAGCCAGCCTCTGAAGCCAGCCTCTGAAGCCAGCCTCTGAAGCCAGCCTCTGAAGCCAGCCTCTGGAACCAGCCTCTGAAGCCAGCCTCTGGAACCAGCCTCTGAAGCCAGCCTCTGAAGCCAGCCTCTGAAGCCAGCCTCTGGAACCAGCCTCTGAAGCCAGCCTCTGGAACCAGCCTCTGAAGCCAGCCTCTGAAGCCAGCCTCTGAAGCCAGCCTCTGAAGCCAGCCTCTGGAACCAGCCTCTGGAACCAGCCTCTGAAGCCAGCCTCTGAAGCCAGCCTCTGGAACCAGCCTCTGAAGCCAGCCTCTGAAGCCAGCCTCTGGAACCAGCCTCTGAAGCCAGCCTCTGGAACCAGCCTCTGAAGCCAGCCTCTGAAGCCAGCCTCTGGAACCAGCCTCTGGAACCAGCCTCTGAAGCCAGCCTCTGAAGCCAGCCTCTGGAACCAGCCTCTGAAGCCAGCCTCTGGAACCAGCCTCTGAAGCCAGCCTCTGAAGCCAGCCTCTGAAGCCAGCCTCTGGAACCAGCCTCTGAAGCCAGCCTCTGGAACCAGCCTCTGAAGCCAGCCTCTGAAGCCAGCCTCTGAAGCCAGCCTCTGAAGCCAGCCTCTGAAGCCAGCCTCTGGAACCAGCCTCTGGAACCAGCCTCTGAAGCCAGCCTCTGAAGCCAGCCTCTGGAACCAGCCTCTGAAGCCAGCCTCTGGAACCAGCCTCTGGAACCAGCCTCTGAAGCCAGCCTCTGAAGCCAGCCTCTGAAGCCAGCCTCTGAAGCCAGCCTCTGAAGCCAGCCTCTGAAGCCAGCCTCTTCGACTTAGGACTCGAGATGCGGGCATGGCTACACGACACCGAGTTGGACCTCTGACGTTACACGAAAGAAGAAGTACAAGATCTGAGTACTTCTCCCACCTCTGATTATTTGTATGTTGTGTACTAGATTATATACACACAGATTATACTTATGGTATTGTATGTGATTACTAAACACTTCTACTTTTTAGACAAGTTGACATGTCCGCACCTAAATGCTGCACAACAATAAGAATTGAAATAAATATATTAAAAAAAGAGACTGAGATAATTAACCTTCAATAAGAATAAACATTAATATTATTTAAAGAGTTCACTGGACAGTTTTTTAAATATTAAATATTGCATTGGTGTGTTAAATATAAGATTGAGAGTATTTTTACACATTTATGTACAATTTACTTTCTATAACAAATATTTTAAAAGTAAAAAATGTTAAAGGCATGTTTACACTAAATTCTGATGGTTTAGTTTTTACTGAATGCATCATTTTGACCATACAATATCTGAGTACTTTTACTACAATATCTGAGTACTTCTACTTTCACTACAATATCTGAGTACTTCTACTTTCACTACAATATCTGAGTACTTCTACTTTCACTACAATATCCGAGTACTTCTACTTTCACTACAATATCTGAGTACTTCTACTTTCACTACAATATCCGAGTACTTCTACTTTTACTACAATATCTGAGTACTTCTACTTTCACTACAATATCTGAGTACTTTTACTACAATATCTGAGTACTTCTACTTTCACTACAATATCTGAGTACTTCTACTTTCACTACAATATCTGAGTACTTCCACTTTTACTACAATATCTGAGTACTTCTACTTTCACTACAATATCTGAGTACTTCTACTTTTACTACAATATCTGAGTACTTCTACTTTCACTACAATATCTGAGTACTTCTACTTTCACTACAATATCTGAGTACTTCTACTTTCACTACAATATCTGAGTACTTCTACTTTTATTACAATATCTGAGTACTTCTACTTTCACTACAATATCTGAGTACTTGTACTTTTACTACAATATCCGAGTACTTCTACTTTCACTACAATATCTGAGTACTTCTACTTTTACTACAATATCTGAGTACTTTTACTACAATATCTAAGTACTTCTACTTTCACTACAATATCTGAGTACTTCTACTTTTACTACAATATCTGAGTACTTCTACTTTCACTACAATATCTGAGTACTTTTACTACAATATCTGAGTACTTCTACTTTTACTACAATATCTGAGTACTTCTACTTTCACTACAATATCTGAATACTTTTACTACAATATCTGAGTACTTCTACTTTCACTACAATATCTGAGTACTTCTACTTTTACTACAATATCTGAGTACTTGTACTTTTACTAAAATATCTGAGTACTTGTACTTTCACTACAATATCTGAGTACTTCTACTTTCACTACAATATCTGAGTACTTCTACTTTCACTACAATATCTGAGTACTTCTACTTTCACTACTATATATGAGTACTTCTACTTTCACTACAATATCTGAGTACTTCTACTTTTACTACAATATCTGAGTACTTCTACTTTCACTACAATATCTGAGTACTTCTACTTTCACTACTATATCTGAGTACTTCTACTTTCACTACAATATCTGAGTACTTCTACTTTTACTACAATATCTGAGTACTTCTACTTTTACTACAATATCTGAGTACTTCTACTTTTACTACAATATCTGAGTAC
>NW_027262785.1:0-22936 GCF_902827115.2 Pseudochaenichthys georgianus | reverse complement strand
TCACAAATAAATGGGGCCAATCTTCAGTCAGATGTGAATGTGTCAGAGATGGGGACTCGAGTCTGCGACTCGGACTCGAGTCGCACACACAGAGACTTCAGACTTGACTTGGACTCGTGACCAAAAGACTTCAGACTCGACTTGGACTCGTGTGTTGGGACTCGTGTGTTGGGACTCGTGAACAATCATTGTGTTTTCTATGTTTGGCGTATTAAAGGTGGGGTAGGTACATCTGAGAGAAACCGGCTCGAGATCGCTAGAATTTGAAAATACACAACCGGAGATAATCTGCTAGAGGCTGCTACTTCCTTATAGAGCCCGCCTCCTCCAACACACACGAACGCGCACATGACCAATGAGGGCACGAGATAGGTGTGTGCCCAGATGGAAGGCTGACAGGCAGGCAGGCCATCCAGTTATTTTAGCCGGGCTCATTACGCAGACGTGCGCCCCTCTGTTACTACCTCGTGGTAACACCATGGCGACCGGCGGCACACCTGCGGCTGTACCGCTTGTAATTAGGTTCAACTACAAACACTTCGAACAAAACGCCGGCGGCACCAACAAAAGGAGCGCACACTGCAAAGTCTGCAATATCAAAATCAAGGATGCTGGCGCAACAACGTCGGATTTCATCAGGCACTTGAAAAGTCACCCGGAGAGGTCAGTCACATTCACGCATATGGACGGTTAGCGAACACGTTTAGCTCAGCATCAGCTATGTAATGTTAACTTAGCTTGCTGCTAGCTTTGTAACTGAATATTTGAAAAGATTAGTGAATGTTTGCTTGTCACACTTGTTTGAGTTGAGTGGCGTTGACATCCAACTCTTGACATGACATAAAAAAGGTCGGTAACGTTAATCATTACCCGCTTTTAAGTACTTTGAACAGTTTCCCTGCGGGGGATTAATAAAGTATTTGTGCTACTGATTTCTGATTCTGAAGTGCTTTGCTTATAAGTTGTTTGCATTTAGCTAAAGTGTGATGTTTGTCCTCATATTGCAATAGCCTGTTTAAAGTGATCATATAACAAACAACTAATCAGTACTGATACTGTATGCTCATAGATATAGGAGTGATAACACAGTAAATGCTTTGAATTTCTTAGCTATAGCTGTGCAGTATTCTTAACAGACTGGATAGCAGCAGACAATAGAAGGCTTATTACAACCAGAAGAGACTTGAGACTTTTATTTTTTTAGAGACTTGAGACTTGACTTGGACTCGTGACCAAAGACTTGAGACTTGATCAAGTCTCACCCCACAAAGACTTGAGACTTGATCAAGTCTCACCCCACAAAGACTTGAGACTTGGACTTGCAAAAAAAGACTTGTGAACATCTCTGGAATGTGTAATCTAACATTTTCAGTACGAATAATGGACAAAAGGATACAAATACAAATACAATTTATTGAAATGTGAACCAAAAGTTAATCAAATGTTTTAAATAAAAAGCACATGTGGACAGAAGGTGTAAACCTATTAAATGTATAAGTAAACACATTTAGTCAAATAAAGTGACAGACTAGGCCTGTGCAGTTGGTATCAGCTATGCCCAGCATGGGCTCCTCCATCAGGCCTGGTCCTCCTCCCTCAGGCCTGGTCCTCCTCCCTCAGGCCTGGTCCTCCTCCCTCAGGCCTGGTCCTCCTCCATCAGGCCTGGTCCTCCTCCATCAGGCCTGGTCCTCCTCCCTCAGGCCTGGTCCTCCTCCCTCAGGCCTGGTCCTCCTCCATCAGGCCTGGTCCTCCTCCCTCAGGCCTGGTCCTCCTCGCTGAGGACTGGTCCTCCTCGCTGAGGAAAGACCCTCAGTCCTCTCCACACCAACAGACAGGACGTCCATCACACGGAGGTTTCTCCCTGAAGTCTCTGCTGCTCTCTGGACACCACGCTGTCTCAATCCGTCCACACTGAATATGAGAGGGGAAAATTAAAATAATAAATGCTTTAGACAATAAGAAACATAATGTTACGAATGGGTGAAGCAGGTAGGACTCAAATGCAGAATAACGAAAAGCGAGCTTTATTAAAATATATAAAGCTGTGGCAAAACAAGGCAGAATCCAAAATATCCAACACCAACGAGCAGCACAAGGAACACAGACCGTGGAAAGACATGGAGGGGAAACAATGAACCGACATGGAACACAGGGGAAGACTAGACTAAATACACAGAAGGGTAATCACAGAACAAGACACAGCTGGGCAGGGGAGGAGAAACACAAGGACAACAGGTGAACACAATCGGGTAATCAGGGAGGGAAACAGACAGAAAGCAGACAGGCAGGAAACGGGGGTGAACACTTTACACAATAAAACAGGAAACCCAAAGACAAGAAAAACACCAACACAGACAAACGTGACATAACATGACAATCGTGACAGAACCCCCCCCTCAAGGGACGGATCCCAGACGTCCCAAAAAAAGGTCCAGCAGGGTGGGTGGAGGGGGACCGGAGGGAGGACACATAACTAGGGCCAAGAAAGGGTGGGTGGAGGGGGTCTGGAGGACGGGTCTCGGGCGGACGGCCCGGGGGAAAGGCAGAGACCAAGGAGGGGGTCTCGGGCGGAAGGCACGGGGGCAAGGCAGAGACCAAGGAGGGGGTCTCGGGTGGATGGCCTGGGGGCAAGGCAAAGTTCAAAAAGGGGCGAAGGCCACAGCGGGCAAACTCAGGGGGCCGTGCATGAGGGCAAAAGCAGCGGTAGGAAGAGTCAGGGGGCCGGGCCCGAGGACAAAGACCGCGGCACTCAGGGGGCCGGCCTCGAGGGAGAAGACCGCGGCTCTCAGGGGGCCGGGCTCGAGGGAGAAGACCGCGGCTCTCAGGGGGCCGGGCTCGAGGGCGAAGACCAGACAGCTCCGGAGGCCGGGCAGGACCCGGTGTCGGCCGAACAGGAACCGGAGCCAGTGGGACAGGCTTCGGCAGGATCCCCCACGGAAGAGGACCAGTAATTGGCAGGACCCCCTGTGAGACAGGTGATGGTGGGGCCTCCAACGGAACAGGACAAGGGGTTGGCAGGACCCCCGGCAGAAGAGTTGTCGGCGGGACCCCCAGAGCAACAGGACATAGGATTGGCAGGACCCCCGGCAGGAGAGTAGACGACTGGACCTCCAACGAGACAGGACAAGAATCTGGCAGGACCCCCAGCAGGAGAGTAGATGGCGGGACCTCCAACGGGACAGACATACGATTGGTAGGACCCCTGGCAGAGGAGTAGTCGACGGGGCCTCCAACAAGACAGGACATGGAGTTGGCAGGACCCCCAGCGGAACCTCCAACAGACCAGGACATTGGGTAGGGACTTGAGACGTGACTCGAGAGGGGAACTAGAGACGGAACTCCAGAGGGGACTAGAGGAGAGACTAGAGGAGGAACAAGAGGAGGGACTAGAGGAGGAACAAGAGGAGGGAACTCGAGAGGGGACTCGAGAGGGGAACTAGAGAGGGGACTCGAGGAGGGACTAGAGAGGGGACTAGAGGAGGGACTAGAGCAGGGACTAAAGGAGGGACTAGAGGAGGGACCTCGAGAGGGGACTGGAGAGGGGACTCGAGAAGTGACTAGAGAAGGGACTAGGAAAGTGACCTGAGGAGGGACTAGGGAAGGGACTAGAGGAGGGACTATGGCAGCTGGGACCAGGACTGGGGCCGGAACCATGGCTGCTGGGGCCAGAACTGGGGCTGTAACCATGGTTGCTGAGGCCGGAGCCGCTGGAGTACGGGCTGGAATCCTGGCCTTGCATCTTCCAGAGACCTTTTGGAGGCTCCGTGGACCTCCAAACGCCAGACGGGTTCCTGAGAAAAGGTCTGAGGTTGGAACTGGAGCCGCTGGAATCGGAACAGAGGCCTGGACCATGGCTGTGTGGGCCAGGTAATCGAGCAAGGACACATAGCTCTGTGGGCCGGTACTGGTGCATGGATCCATGGCTGTGGAAACCGGAACTGAAGCCGGGATCATGGCTGTTGGAGCACGGGCTGGAATCCTGGCCCTGCGTCTCCTAGAGGCTTTTTGGAGACTCTGTGGACCTTCAACAGGACAGTAGCTGGATCCCAGGAAAGGGTTAGAAGCTTGTGCCAATTCCTCAGGGCTCCTTGAAAAGGTTTGTAGCCACTCCGGCAACAAGCTCCTGAGCCAGGGCTTGCGAGCAACCTCCCGGCGTGCCTCCTTCAAAGCAGCCTCTTTACCCCGTCTAGATGAGGCGTTCTTCCAGGTGTAAAAAATGTACTCCAGAGAATACCCAAGACATTCCGCCTGTGGGGCCAAAACATTGAAATCTGCTGAGTCCAAATTTGGTCGGTTCATTCTGTTACGAATGGGTGAAGCAGGTAGGACTCAAATGCAGAATAACGAAAAGCGAGCTTTATTAAAATATATAAAGCTGTGGCAAAACAAGGCAGAATCCAAGATATCCAACACCAACGAGCAGCACAAGGAACACAGACCGTGGAAAGACATGGAGGGGAAACAATGAACCGACATCGAACACAGGGGAAGACTAGACTAAATACACAGAAGGGTAATCACAGAACAAGACACAGCTGGGCAGGGGAGGAGAAACACAAGGACAACAGGTGAACACAATCGGGTAATCAGGGAGGGAAACAGACAGAAAGCAGACAGGCAGGAAACGGGGGTGAACACTTTACACAATAAGACAGGAAACCCAAAGACAAGAAAAACACCAACACAGACAAACCTACAAACGTGACATAACATGACAATCGTGACACATAAAGTTGACTGTTGAGTTGCTCAGTTTTTTTAGATTGTCAATACTATTACTGTATAACTAATATCTCAGGTTAAGAGGCACCTTCAAATAAAGATTGATCTTTAAATACATTTTGTCTTTTGAATTGTTTGTCTAAAGTCAAGGATCTGGAACTGGTACTTAGTGTGAATAATACACTCTGGTTATTATGCTGTTTGGAGGAGGCCTCACAGGTAAGAGCACTAACTAGCTGCCATCACATGTACCTTAGCTTGACTTAAATGTATTAAACGTGTAGTTAAGTGATATCAAAATATAAATAACTAATGTCATGCAAACATTAATATTTGCTTGATTCCAGAGTTGAATTTAGCACAATTGCATACAAACATTAAGGGGTTTTAAGATTCTGAAGTATTATGTTAAAAACTCAATAACTTAGATTATTATTTATAGTTTTGCTGAATAGTTTCATTTTACCTTAGAAACGTAAAATGCGACGGCAGCGTGCAGATGGGGAGCATGCTAGCTTAGCTTGGTAGCTTCAGCTAGCTCTGGAACTTCCAGCTCCTCTTTGCCCTTATTTGGAGCAGACTGGAGTTGAAATCTGACGTCACTGTTGAGCCGTTAGTGGCCGACTCCGCCCACTAAGGGCTTCACGGCAACTCTGCAGAATCCTATGGGTGACGTCACGGACCCTACGTCCATTAAAATATACAGTCTATGGCCTCTCCCCACGTAGGGATGGGTACCGAGCCCCGGTGTTAAACGGGCCCCGGGCCGGAATTATTAAAGACAGTGGTAACGTTAAGCTCCGACGTTATCGGACTTTTTATCGGTACTGGAGACATTTAAAAAATATATGTCATGTATTATTGCTACATACACATTATATCTCAGTTTTAGTTTCACCAACTCCGTTTCTAATCTGCAATAAGACTACAACATGCGTCTATGAGGTATTTTCGAGGTTTCCCATCCAGACGAGATCTCTCTCTCCCGTCTGTGAGCGAGGGGCGTTCGTAAAGGCCTCCTGACGACAGGCCGTCATCCTGTCAGCGGGTACTCTGGGTTCTGTCTTCAGGACACAGTTGGGTTGTTTGATTACTCACTTGAAGTTTATTTATGTTAAAGGTCACTTTGAATGATTTTAACTCATGATAATGTAGAGAAACTAACATTTTAAATTCGGGATGGTTCCGGGAGGATGGGGAAAAAAGTTAGTCGAGAGCCCTGCTCAGAACCACAGAGACCAGAACCAGTCAGAACCACAGGGACCAGAACCAGCCAGAACCACAGGGACCAGAACCAGTCAGAACCACAGGGACCAGAACCAGTCAGAACCACAGGGACCAGAACCAGCCAGAACCACAGGGACCAGAACCAGTCAGAACCACAGGGACCAGAACCAGACTAGAGACTACTTGATGAGACTACATGAGACTACATGAGACTACATGATGAGGACTACATGATGAAGACTACATGATGAAGACTACATGATGAAGACTATATGATGAAGACTACATGATGAAGACTACATGATGAAGACTACATGGTGAAGACTACATGATGAGACAGGAATAAAACGTGTGTGTGTGTGTGTGTGTGTGTGTGTGTGTGTGTGTGTGTGTGTGTGTGTGTGTGTGTGTGTGTGTGTGTGTGTGTGTGTGTGTGTGTGTGTGTGTGTGTGTGTGTGTGTGTGTGTGTGTGTGTGTGTGTGTGTGTGTGTGTGTGTGTGTGTGTGTGTGTGTGTGTGTGTGTGTGTGTGTGTGTGTGTGTGTTCCTGTTCTCTAACAGCCTTCAACGAGAGCGCATTTGTATTTCTGTTTCTGATAGTTTTATAAAACTCTCACACACACACACACACACACACACCCTCTCACACTCTCACACTCTCTCTCACACACACACACACACACACACACTCTCACACACTCCATGTTCCCGCGGGCCTCTCTTGGCTCCCGTCATTCCTCTTGTCCGCACCACAAAGCGTCAGAAAAACCAGGCGCCGCCATTACGCCCGTCGTGTTCGTCCTCTGGGAACCGCCATCATCTTCATCCTCATCCTCATCCTCATCCTCACCGCCTCTGAAGCGGCGACACGGCGAGTCGCTCCTCTTCGTCGTGTTGCAGTTGGCAGAAACGCCGCCTGTTAATTACGGTTTCCGTGCCAAGCATCCAATCTCACGGTAATTGGAGTCGGAGCAGAGGATTGTGGGAGTGAAGAGAATGATAATGACTGCGTGTCCTCTTCATCATCTTCATCATCATCGGTTTATCATAGTATCACTAAAGAGCAGGAAGCTTTCTGACGACTGCTTTCAGCGAGAGTCGAGACAACGCCTCTGAGATGATAACGTGTTTTCAGTCTAAATGTTATTAGTGTCTAAAAAAGACGAAGAAAGAAACGAAACGACTTCAAAGCTTTTATTAATAAAGCAGCTGATATTTTACTCACAGACAGAATAAAGACACATGTATTAGGATGAGGTGAGAAGTGCAGTCGTCCGGGAGGGACTCGTCGAGCCGCTCCTCCTTCACGTCGAAAGGAGCCAGTTGAGGTGGTTTGGGCACCTAGTTAGGATGCCACCTGGGCGCCTCCCTAGGGAGGTGTTCCAGGCACGTCCAGCTGGGAGGAGACCAAGGGGTAGACCTAGGACCAGGTGGAGGGACTATATCTCTACCCAGGACCAGGTGGAGGGATTATATCTCTACCTAGGACCAGGTGGAGGGACTATATCTCTACCCAGGACCAGGTGGAGGGATTATATCTCTACCTAGGACCAGGTGGAGGGACTATATCTCTACCTAGGACCAGGTGGAGGGATTACATCTCTACCTAGGACCAGGTGGAGGGACTATATCTCTACCTAGGACCAGGTGGAGGGATCATATCTCTACCCAGGACCAGGTGGAGGGATTATATCTCTACCTAGGACCAGGTGGAGGGATTATATCTCTACCTAGGACCAGCTGGAGGGATTATATCTCTACCCAGGACCAGGTGGAGGGACTATATCTCTACCTAGGACCAGGTGGAGGGATTACATCTCTACCTAGGACCAGGTGGAGGGACTATATCTCTACCCAGGACCAGGTGGAGGGATCATATCTCTACCTAGGACCAGGTGGAGGGATTATATCTCTACCTAGGACCAGGTGGAGGGATTATATCTCTACCCAGGACCAGGTGGAGGGATTATATCTCTACCTAGGACCAGGTGGAGGGATTATATCTCTACCCAGGACCAGGTGGAGGGATTATATCTCTACCCAGGACCAGGTGGAGGGATTATATCTCTACCCAGGACCAGGTGGAGGGATCATATCTCTACCGAGGACCAGGTGGAGGGATTATATCTCTACCCAGGACCAGGTGGAGGGATTATATCTCTACCCAGGACCAGGTGGAGGGACTATATCTCTACCCAGGACCAGGTGGAGGGATTATATCTCTACCCAGGACCAGGTGGAGGGATTATATCTCGACCCAGGACCAGGTGGAGGGATTATATCTCGACCCAGGACCAGGTGGAGGGATTATATCTCTACCTAGGACCAGGTGGAGGGATTATATCTCTACCCAGGACCAGGTGGAGGGATTATATCTCTACCCAGGACCAGGTGGAGGGATTATATCTCTACCCAGGACCAGGTGGAGGGATTATATCTCTACCTAGGACCAGGTGGAGGGATTATATCTCTACCCAGGACCAGGTGGAGGGATTATATCTCTACCTAGGACCAGGTGGAGGGATTATATCTCTACCTAGGACCAGGTGGAGGGATCATATCTCTACCTAGGACCAGGTGGAGGGATTATATCTCTACCCAGGACCAGGTGGAGAGATTATATCTCTACCTAGGACCAGGTGGAGGGATCATATCTCTACCTAGGACCAGGTGGAGGGATTATATCTCTACCCAGGACCAGGTGGAGGGATCATATCTCTACCTAGGACCAGGTGGAGGGATTATATCTCTACCTAGGACCAGGTGGAGGGATCATGTCTCTACCTAGGACCAGGTGGAGGGATTATATCTCTTCCTAGGACCAGGTGGAGGGATCATGTCTCTACCTAGGACCAGGTGGAGGGATTATATCTCTACCCAGGACCAGGTGGAGGGATCATATCTCTACCTAGGACCAGGTGGAGGGATTATATCTCTACCTAGGACCAGGTGGAGGGATCATGTCTCTACCTAGGACCAGGTGGAGGGATTATATCTCTACCCAGGACCAGGCGGAGGGATTATATCTCTACCTAGGACCAGGTGGAGGGATTATATCTCTACCTAGGACCAGGTGGAGGGATTATATCTCTACCTATGGATTAATATCTGTATCCAGCAGTTTTTTCCTAATCCTGTTTTTAGTTATATTTATTTATTCTGTAACTTCAGTACAATGTACTGTAAAGGTACCGAATGCGGAAAATCTCCAAAAAACAACCACATGTTTTTTTAACTCAAAGCACTTCATACTTTTAAACAGTTTTAATTATTCTACGGAGGCCCAAAGCAGACATTTACTGCATGTATTAATATCTGTACATAGTTGTAACTAATGTTACTGATGTTATATATACTGCAACTTGAGTTCAATCAGCAAAACAGACAAAGCTAACATCTCGTAAAAACGAAAGAAAAAAAACATTTATTGTTTGATAAAGTTGGAAAATAACTTATTTAAATTTCAATTAATTGTCCCAATCTCTAAGCATTGGTATTTGACTTTACAACAACACATCAGGAGTCATGTGACCAACAACAATAAGTATATGTCTCTGTGTCTCAGAGTAAACTCTTCAGTGGACGTTAATTATACAAATGAACTTTGCCTCTCTCCACCAGAGCTCACGTGTCCGATTCGCCCCTGTGGGCCCTGAACACACCGTCAGGTCTAACATCCCATCATCACCTGTCTGCCCCGTTGTGACAACATATGGTTTGCGGCCCCCAAACGGACGCTTGAGGGGCCTCCCTGTGAGGGGTTTCCTGCCCAGAGCAGCAGGGGCGAGATGATGTCCGACAGGTGAGAGAAACGAGAGACGTGAGAAATGAAAGCAGCAGGAGGTGGAGGGAGGAGGGAGAGAGAAGAGTTGGATGAGAGACGAGGAAACACCACTTTCTTTTCAACTCGTCTTGTTTCACTTGAGCTTTTATCATTTATTCAAATGTCATTTTACAATTATTAAAGTCTGAAAGCTCATGTTTCCTCAGGTGAAGCTTGTTGCTGAAACGTGCTGTAGTGTTTGACCCTCGGTATGAATCTGGTTCTGTTTCCTCGTCTGCTTTCAGGATACTTGGAGTCATCGTCCGTAAGTGTCCTCTGATAAAACATTTAATTATAGAGTTTGGTTTGTGATTTATTTCCCGTTCTGATCGATGCTCATTGCTGAAGTCACGTGCGTCTGAGATGCAGTCTGAAGTCCACTCAGCCGCAGAGCAGGAAGCTGACTGACGTGCGCGTGCTGTCCTTTAGCTGCAGTGCTGAGAGGCACGTTCAGCATGTGAGCTGGGAATGATGTGTTTTAACGGATTACAGAATAAAAGCCGGAGAAATTAGGGATTTGAAAAAAATGAATTCAAGTTAAAAAAAAAACGAGTTTTTACCAGATTTTTTATTTCATATCGAGAAACAAAGCAGCTTTTGTTGATGTTCCTTCATCTTGTTCTTCCTCTTCCTCACATCTTGTTCCTCGTCTTCCTCACCTTCACGCCGTCGTGTTTTCTGTGTCGGACTCGAGGATTAATTTCTAATCTTCGTCAACAAAGTCGATAATCGGAGCTGAGGTCATTTGATCATAAAACACAAAGAGCCGCCGTGAAAAGAGCTCGACTTCATCCTGTCTGCAGCGTGAAGCACCGCGGGACCACACACACACTCACACACACACTCACACACTCACACACACACACACGCACACACACACACACACACACACACTCACACACACTCACACACACACACTCACACACACACACTCACACACACACACTCACACACACACACACTCACACACACACACTCACACACACACACTCACACACACACACACTCACACACACACACACTGACACACACACACACTCACACACACACACTGACACACACACACACTCACACACACACACACACACACACACTCACTCACACACTCACACACTCACACACACTCACACACACACACACACACTCACACACACACTCACACACACACACACACTCACTCACACACACACTCACTCACTCACACACACACACTCACACACACACACACACTCACACACACACTCACACACACACACACACACACTCACACACACACTCACACACACACACTCACACACACACAGAATCACATGTGTTGTCGCTTATGGCTCGGGGTAAGGTGTTTCACATTCACACACAGATTTTTCTTCTGCCCACATGAATCATATTGGATCTTCCTCCGTAGAAACCTGCAGAGGTTTGCTGAGGATAAACTCTCTTCCATCTTTAAAACTTCTTCTTTCTTCTTTGTTGAAACTTCCCGTAATGTCCCAGAGACAAAGAGAGGAATAAATGAGTCAAGGCGAGGATCCTTGTGGCGCCGAGATGTAATATTGATGACCTCCGTTTGGTCGTCTCATGTTTTATCAAATATTCACGAAGCTCTGCGTCCCCTAAGATCCCAGAATGCATCTGTAATGTCCTGTCAGGTGAGGCATGATGGGAGAGAGTGGAAGGAGGGTAGGGAGAGGGGGGGGTGGTAATTCCTGATCACAGCTCTTCGTCTCTTGTTAGAAAACTTGTAGAAGTTTCCGAACCGACAGAGGCCCCGAGGTCGAGCCCTGAGGACCTCCGTGTTTTCGCTGCTTTTAATCCCTTTGTGTTTTCTACAGGTTTTTCTTTGTGAAAATGTTCTTTTAGTTTTAAGGAAAATGCATCTGACCCAAGAAATAAAGCAGAGTATCTGTCTTGCAATATCATTCTGAATTTCACCAGTTCGAGTTCCCCTTTCGTGCTATGAAGGAATTAGTTAGCTCTGTTTGTTTGACTTGTAATTACAATAATACTTTTTGAACATAGGGCGCCTTTCAGGGTACTCAAAGACACTTTACATGCCACAATTCATATAAAGAACACACTTAAAACATGTAAAACACAAAATAATTGAACGTGTAGAAGTTTCCAAAGCATTTGGAAACCGACAGAGGCCCCGAGGTCGAGCCCTGAGGAACTCCGTGTTTCTCGCTGCTTTTATTTGTGCCGATTTTCCCAGTGTTTCATTTCTGAAAATGTTCTTTTAGTTTTAAAGATAAGGCCTCTAAACTAAGATATAAAGTATAGCACTGTCTGTCTCTCAACAAGGGTTGAACTGAGTTTCCAGTTCTTCACTTCTTCCTCCGTGTTGGCGAGGAATCTATTTCTTTGTTTTGACTTCTAATAATAACAATACATGTTATTTATAAAGCGTTTCTGATGGGCAATGATCCGCCAGCAGAGTTCTGTATCATTAGTAGATATAACGTTCAATATGAAAAATATACCTTTAAATGACAATATATCTTCTTTGACCAATATTTAATTCCATGTCTTACAGGATTATACTTAGCTAAATCATTACAGAAAGCAAACACATTGAAATATATTAAACACAGAGAGACCGTCAGAGTTTGCAGTCTCTCAGTTTCTCTGCAGATTTACGGCCTCCGGAGTTTTTATAGTTTGATTTTAGATAAGAAATCTGGTAAATACTCATTTTAAAAATGTGGATTCAATTTCAAATAATTATTCCTCATTTCTTCATCTTGCTGCTTTTATTCTCTGTTTGGAACACATTCATTTTAGTCCTTGAACGCACCATTGCAGCTCCTAATAACACCAGGTTGATTTTAGTACTTGAACACACCACACTCACTTTGATGTAGTACCTCAAAATAATAACTTTTTATCACAAAATATTGACTAAGTATTTTAGTTATTTTGAGAACGTTTGGGGAAGTTTGTGTATCATAATATTACCTTTTTTTTTTGTCTGTTACCGGTAGAAATGGTCTTCCAGAGCTAAACAGAAATTAAACGTATTAAAATATATTAAACTCACACGACATGTCTCCAGTTTCTCGGCTGATTTACGGCTGCAGAGGTTTTTTTTACAATCCAGATAAAAACTCACTAAGGTCACGTTTTATTTATTCGTTCCATCGCCGTCATCATTAGCCATTTAAATATCAGAGAAACATTCAGAAGAACGATTACCCCGAACTCTCCACTGGGAACCATCGGGGGGAAATAAACCATCAGAGGGGTCCAACATGAGGCCCGCGGCCCCAAAGGAGGACGGGAACTCATGCAGAGAATCAAGGGTTTCTGCTTCCTGAGAAACTGGGAAGATATTCACATATTTATTTTTAGTTTTGTAATTATCAACTGCACTGATAAGTACATACTTACTTACTGACTTGTTTTAATTTGCTACTGCCTTGACCGTATTGTTCTTGTATTTGGTAACGTTGTTGTTTTGTAAGCGTATTGTTCAATGTGTCATAGGTCCACTTTATAGTCACTTTATGTATTATATATATTAAAGGTTTCAGCTTGTATTAATTATACGTATTCTGTCTGTTATGTGTGATTTCACCATCGGGAATGCTTGGAATTTCGCTGTACTCTGTGTCGTGACAATAAAAGGAAGCTAATCCAATATTCAAAGTCTGAGCGGAGATATCATGAAGATCATCAAAAACAAAACTCTGAAATATAAGGTAAACACGACAGGTGTGGTGAGTTCAGGGACTAAAAGGAATGTGGGGAGTTCAGAATACAGAATACCTCCATTCGTCCCACAGAGGGGAAATGTAAACTCAGGAACTTTAATGAGTGTGGTGAGTTCAGGAGCTAAGATAAATGTGGTGTGTTCAGGGACTAAAGTAGGTTTGGTGTTTTAAAAAAAGCAGCTGAGCGTTTTCAATAGACTAAAATTAACGCGGTGTGTTCAGGAAAAAATGAACGTACTTTAAAATGAGCTCCTACCTAACCAACAGTGAATTCTGCCCCTATTTTGAGTTGTTTGGGATAACCAGCTAAACGTAATCTCTGCAGATCTGTGGTTATTCTCTTCCCCTCGACTGAACGCTCCTCTTCCTCTTCCTCTTCATCGCGACGCCTCGTCTGCAAAGTGTCACATAAATATAAATCGCCTCGTCCCATGAATATTTTACTGTCATTTCACTTAGCACACATTTGTCTTTCAGAAAGAGGACATGAAGCCTTTCCATTTTAATGACAAAACAAACTCAGACAAAACATCGGATTTAAACTTTAATGCTGCAGATGTATATCAGGAAGAGGAAGAGGAAGAGGATGAAGAGGAGGAAATGATGCGGAAGAGGAAGAGGACGAGGGTTAGAACGACTTAAGTGCTCGGGTGAACACGGTCCCAACAAAACACCCTTTAATAATGCAGAGACTTCCATTTATCCCCGTGATGTGAGCGTGACGGACAGCCGACACTCCGCGGTATTCACGAGGTTTTAAATCACAGGCAGACACAGGTTCCACGCAGAGATTCAGTTAGTAAAGATATGTATTACATTAAGCATAGAACGGTTCAGAACATGAACTGAAAGATGTTAAAATACACGTTTGAAATAGCTAGTTAACGGAGACGTGTTCAAAGCGTAGCTAAAAGCAAAGGGATGAGGATGAACCGTCAGAAGTACCGGATGGATGGTGGAAATAGTGAGTTCAAAGTTCATGCAGAATCGCTATAGCAATGATTAACTAAAAACAAATGTAAACTTGGATTTTAAATATCTCACACGACGTTAAATGTTTAAACCGGTTGAAGAAGATATCTAAAAGCAGCGTTAATAGATAAAGAGTGAGTGAAAGTGTAAAACGATAAAAGATAACTGTTGTTATTCAAGAGGTTTTAAAATCCCAGCAGACACAGATCACAGCGGGAACGCGCAGGTATATATTACATACAGCGTCAGGGTTTAGTGCTAGTATCCTGTCAGCTGTTGTGTTTTAGTGTCTTGTCTATCGGTCTGTTGATAATCACTATCCTCTCTCTCTCCAGGTGTCGGCACTTCCTGTCCGTGGGGCACCTGCTAGACGGATTGGTGTTCCCGCCCCTGATTGTGTCCACCTGTTACCTATGTGTATATTTAGTCCTTCTCTCCCGTTGTCTGGTGTTGGTTCGTCTTGTGTTATCGTTAGATCCATGCCTGTTTGCCAGAGACCGATATTGCAGTACCTAGTAGATCCTAGTGATCCTATGGAGAGTCCTAGTAGATCCTAGTGATCCTATGGAGAGTCCTAGTAGATCCTAGTGATCCTATGGAGAGTCCTAGTAGCTCCTAGTGATCCTATGGAGAGTCCTAGTAGATCCTAGTGATCCTATGGAGAGTCCTAGTAGATCCTAGTGATCCTATGGAGAGTCCTAGTAGCTCCTAGTGATCCTATGGAGAGTCCTAGTAGATCCTAGTGATCCTATGGAGAGTCCTAGTAGATCCTAGTGATCCTATGGAGAGTCCTAGTAGCTCCTAGTGATCCTATGGAGAGTCCTAGTAGATCCTAGTGATCCTATGGAGAGTCCTAGTAGATCCTAGTGATCCTATGGAGAGTCCTAGTAGCTCCTAGTGATCCTATGGAGAGTCCTAGTAGATCCTAGTGATCCTATGGAGAGTCCTAGTAGCTCCTAGTGATCCTATGGAGAGTCACAAGAACGCGGATGTCTTCAAAACTCTTTAGTGAAAGACATGGGCGTAGGACGCATCCTGAAAGTGGGGGGGACATTTTTTACATTTTTAACCCTAACCCTAACACTCACCTCAGCACCGACCTCTCTCCTCTCTCCTCAGCACCGACCTCTCTCCTCTCTCCTCTCTCCTCAGCACCGACCTCTCTCCTCTCTCCTCAGCACCGACCTCTCTCCTCTCTCCTCTCTCCTCAGCACCGACCTCTCTCCTCTCTCCTCAGCACCGACCTCTCTCCTCAGCACCGACCTCTCTCCTCTCTCCTCAGCACCGACCTCTCTCCTCTCTCCTCTCTCCTCTCTCCTCAGCACCGACCTCTCTCCTCTCTCCTCTCTCCTCAGCACCGACCTCTCTCCTCTCTCCTCTCTCCTCTCTCCTCAGCACCGACCTCTCTCCTCTCTCCTCTCACCTCAGCACCGACCTCTCTCCTCTCTCCTCTCTCCTCTCTCCTCAGCACCGACCTCTCTCCTCTCACCTCAGCACCAACCTCTCTCCTCTCTCCTCTCACCTCAGCACCGACCTCTCTCCTCTCACCTCAGCACCGACCTCTCTCCTCTCTCCTCTCTCCTCTCTCCTCTCTCCTCTCTCCACGGTCCCTGCTCGGCCTCTGACTCGCTCTAGAAGTCAGAGAGGAGGTGAAGTGATCGCTGTGTACTGAGCAGTGTCCTCTCTCACATTGAACCATAACAAGTCTACTGAATGAAACACAACTGGCTCTGAAGGAAGTCCCAGTCCGTGACCTTGGTAAGTCCCAGGCTGTGACCTTGTTAAGTCCCAGCCTGTGACCTTGGTAAGTCCCAGCCTGTGACCTTGGTAAGTCCCAGGCTGTGACCTTGGACCTGCTGAAGACTCAAAGCCCCAAGCAGCAGCAGAATATTAGCTATCTGTAAAGTGAGCAGAACACAAACAGCTAACTGAACACGGGATGGAAACGGCCGATAAGCACTCAGTGAAACATAAACGCACACAAACAGCTTCTGGATGATAAGAAGTATGAAACATAACGCACTCACAGAGAGACGGGTTCTCCATGTTCCCTGGGCACGTGATAAAGACCAGCGACCTGGCGTTTCGATGCCTTTTCTCCTCTAAACTATTTGTGTCTCTATCATGACATAAAGACGAAACTCCTCTCCAGAAGTGAGACGCCATCACTGTTAGCTGATGAACTGCTACAGCTGAAGACTTACTGTCCTCTTCTTTGAAGTGTCCTCATGTCCGTGGTGTCTGGGGAGAACACGTATCAAACCAAGAGATCGTCAGCTTTGATTTTCGCTGTATTAACCATGTCCTGAACACTCGGTGTGTGTGCCTTCCCTCCGCTACCGGCTTCGCTTCATACAACAGGTCTGAGCTGTCCAACTACACAACACTCCTTGAACATGCGCGCGCTATGTGAGAATCTGCCTTCGTCCCAAGTGGGGAAGTTCATGAGATCTTTCTAGAGGGTCATCAAGAATAACTTGTATCCAGTGACCTTCCCCCTCTCTGTCTGTGTCTGTGTGTTCTCTTGTTCCCATGAACCACATCTTTGTTCTTGTTCTGTATCTATCTCTACGCCGGGACCCGGAGTCCAGGCTGATGCTCTTGCTGTAGTCCTGAGTCCTGGATCCTCTATCCTGTGTCCTGGATCCTCTATCCTGAGTTCTGGATCCTCTATCCTGAGTTCTGGATTAAGTCGTGGACTTCGGGTCGTGGCTGAACCTGTCTCTGCAGTCCTGCCTGGGTCTCGTCATGCTGCTTCCCTGATGGCTTCCTCAGGACTGTAGCTGACATCCTCGTGGATTCATCTTCTCATCACAGACACATGCATTTCCTAACATCCGGTCTCTATGCTGTAAAATGTATTATCTCTTGGATTCACACACGGCATCTATTGCAGTCTGTCCGTCCTGGAGAGGATCCTCCTCTGCTGCTCTCCCTGAGGTTTCTCCATGTTCCTTTAAACTGTGGGGTTTCTCTGGAAGTGTTTCCTTGTACGATGTGAGGGTCTAAGGACAGAGGGTCTAAGGACAGAGGGTCTAAGGACAGAGGGTCTAAGGACAGAGGGTCTAAAGACAGAGGGTCTAAGGACAGAGGGTCTCAGGACAGAGGGTCTAAGGACAGAGGGTCTAAGGACAGAGGGTCTGAGGACAGAGGGTCTGAGGACAGAGGGTCTAAGGAAAGAGGGTCTGTGGACAGAGGGTCTAAGGACAGAGGGTCTGAGGACAGAGGGTCTGAGGACAGAGGGTCTGAGGACAGAGGGTCTGAGGACGATGATGGTGCGTCGGTGATGACCAAAAGTATCTGTTCAGAAGATGACATCAGCTTAATGTACTTCAGCCGTAATAACGTTGATGCCAGCAGTATCTTTCGTGCATGCCCAGCTCAGCTTCAACGCTCCCACGCTAACTCCGGTATTACTTACAGTAACTAAGGTTTATCGGTTTGAGTAGTTTGCTGTAAGTAACGTAAATGGATATAAGTATTCAAATAGATAGCAAAAAAGTCATGGAGAGATGTTGAAAAAGTTAGCTAATGCTGTGTTTCCATTACAGTTTAGTAGCTGGGGCAGTAACTATAGTAACGCAGTGTAGGCGGAGCCGTGCCGTCATCTTCAATGCTAAATACAAAACAACACAGCCGTTAGCCGTTAGCTGTTAGCACTGAGAGCTCACAGCTCCTCGTATCTGTTCAGAAACCAGACGGAAGTGAAACCAGTCCAAACCACAGACTGCCTGTGTCATGGAGAACACAGTCGCTGCTTTATTTATGTCTGTAGGCCGTTGCTGTGAGTGTGGACGGAGCATATATAGCGTTAGCTTAGCCGATCTCCATTCAGAAAACACACATTTTAAAAGGTGTTTCTCTGCCGTCTGTCTGCAGACTCAAAGCGTTAACTCATGGTGTTTACTAACCGGTATCAGTGTGTTGTTACTTCATCGTGTTGCAAATGTTGCAAATAGCTTTAATGAGTTCTTTACTGAAATTGGCCGCAACCTGGCGAGTAAAATCAGCCCAACTTCATCTAAAGTGGATGATTTTCTGAAAAACTGCAACCAACAGAGTATGTTCCTGAACCCAATCACAGAAAATGAACTGCTTGATATTATTAATACTCAACATAGTAAACAGTCCAAAGATTATTTAGGACTTAGTATGAATATTGTTAAACAAGTTGCACCAAATATTGTAGCCCCCCTAGTAAATATATGCAATAAATCGTTTCAACAAGGTATTTTTCCCAATGAAATGAAAATCGCGAAGGTAATTCCGGTTTTCAAATCTGGTGATAAATCTAGTTTTAATAATTATAGACCGATTTCTTTACGACCACAATTCTCAAAAATCCTGGAAAAACTCTTTAACAACCGTCTGGAGTCATTCCTCAGCAAATTTAATATACTATGCCCCAGCCAATATGGATTTCAGAAAAATCACTCTACTTCTTCAGCAGTAATTGAATTGGTTGAAGAAATTACCAACAACATTGAAAAAAAAATGATTACAGCTGGTATATTCATTGACCTTAAAAAGGCTTTTGATACTGTGAACCATACCATACTGCTTCACAAATTAGAACATTATGGCATAAGGGGTCAAGCCAAAGAATGGGTCAAGAGTTATCTGATAAATAGGCTACAATATGTGGACATAGACGAGGCCAAATCAAACAATCTTCCTATAACATGTGGAGTCCCTCAAGGATCAATCTTAGGTCCAAAACTGTTCCTGATTTATATTAATGACATTATCAACACCTCAGACATGTTAAAATTCATTTTGTTTGCCGATGATACCACCATTCTCTGCTCCCATCATAATCTTGGTGATCTTGTTAAATTGTTAATGCAGAATTGGAAATACTATGTAACTGGTTTGCAGTTAATAAATTATCCCTTAATGTGGCCAAAACAAATTACATGTTATTCAATACAAAGTCTGAGAGTAGAAATGACTGCATTATACGGATTTGCAATACTGAGATAGAGAAAGTTGGTGCATGTAAATTTTTAGGACTCATTGTTGATGAAAAACTCAACTGGAAGCATCATATAAATTATGTACAAACTAAACTGTCAAAAATAATAGGTATTTTGTATCGTACTAAGAACATTCTCGAGGAAAAAATACTCAGAACTCTTTATAACAGTCTATTTCTCCCTTACCTTTATTACTGCTCCGAAATATGGGGAAACACGTACGCAACAAATCTACAAAAAATAATAACATCCCAAAAAAAAGTATTATGAATAGTCTGTGGTGTTGGTAAATATGAACACACAACTCCCATATTCAAAAAACTCAATCTATTCAAATTTGTTGATATAGTAAAACTTAAAACAGTACTGATTATGCACAACATTTACCATAACAAAATGCCTACTAACATTCAAAAGCAGTTCCAAACCACAGTTAGGAAATACCCAACCAGGCATCCTAACTGGTTGTATAGCAAGCCCTGTAGAACAACCATCAAATCACACAGCTGATCCAGAATCGGAGTGAGAGCGTGGAATGGACTTCACTCAGACCTTTCGAGTATTACTAGTCATCAACAATTCAAAACTAAAGTAAAAACAATTATATTTGCAGATTACTCCAGCTAACAAGTATTTGATATTCCCAGTGTTGCTTATATATGCATTTACTTTTTTCTTGCCCTAACTGTTATTTTATTTATTTTATTTTTTTTCCAGTTTTCGTTAGTTTTCTTTATTTTTTTGTACCCCTTAATTTCTATACGTTTTTGACGAAATATGTGCCATTACTATATTGATGCTAATGATGATGCACGGGAGGGCTACTCCCCATAAGCTATGCTTCAGCCCTCCCGCTTCTACTAATTTTGTTCATTTGTGTGTATGAATTATACGTTTTTGTTTTTGTATGATTTTAGTAGAATAAATAAAAAAAAAAAATAAAAAAATCATTTAGAAACCATTACAATTACATCACGGTCAGATATGTGCATCTGTTGTAGTTGTAGCCCCCTTGCCGCGATTCTCTCTCTAGGTTAGCATGCTCAGCCCGGTTGTTGGCCCGGCACGCGTACACTGTGCTCCGCGTCGTAGTGGAAATGCGCCATTAGAGTACTTTTAAAGTAAGAACAGTTTAAAAGTTGGTTAATATCTGAGTATAAATGGAAAAACGTGAAATAAAACTTAAAGGTGGAACCGTTAACTAAAAGTAACTTCAATGTTTAAACGGCTAAAATAGTTCGCTGAGAGGAACGTAAATGAATAAACAGTTACAAATAACTTGAACACCTGCGTTGGGTAAAGTGATTTAATGGAAGAGCACAAATAACAACAAATACATTCAGAAAATACACAACATGCTTTAATTGGTAGCTAAAAATACCATCAGATTCTGAGGTTGGTTATAAATCAGTGAATCTCCCCGAACGAGACTCAGGATTAATAAGCGCTGTCAGAGTCTTAATTATCCCCGGAGGACGCACGTCTTGGACACCAATCAGCTGGTAGGAGACGAGAGGACTTCACTTGATGAACGACTGAATCCATATCAGTCAGAAACGTGTCCAAGAGTTTCCAGTGAAGTTATTTAAACCTGTCTCCTTAAATAAATACATGAAGCACTAATGTTGGCTTTAACAGAATCAGGATGTAGCAGCATGCTTTAAAGAGTCCTCTCCTGCTGATGTTCAGGTGTATATCAGTATGTAGTGTCTCTACTTTAAAGAGTCCTCTCCTGCTGATGTTCAGGTGTATATCAATATGTAGTGTCTCTACTTTAAAGAGTCCTCTCCTGCTGATGTTCAGGTGTATATCAGTATGTAGTGTCTCTACTTTAAAGAGTCCTCTCCTGCTGATGGTGTTCAGGTGTATATCAGTATGTAGCGTCTCTACTTTAAAGAGTCCTCTCCTGCTGATGTTCAGGTGTATATCAGTATGTAGTGTCTCTACTTTAAAGAGTCCTCTCCTGCTGATGTTCAGGTGTATATCAGTATGTAGTGTCTCTACTTTAAAGAGTCCTCTCCTGCTGATGGTGTTCAGGTGTATATCAGTATGTAGCGTCTCTATTTTAAAGAGTCCTCTCCTGCTGATGTTCAGGTGTATATCAGTATGTAGTGTCTCTACTTTAAAGAGTCCTCTCCTGCTGATGTTCAGGTGTATATCAGTATGTAGTGTCTCTACTTTAAAGAGTCCTCTCCTGCTGATGTTCAGGTGTATATCAGTATGTAGTGTCTCTACTTTAAAGAGTCCTCCCCTGCTGATGTTCAGGTGTATATCAGTATGTAGTGTCTCTACTTTAAAGAGTCCTCTCCTGCTGATGGTGTTCAGGTGTATATCAGTATGTAGCGTCTCTACTTTAAAGAGTCCTCTCCTGCTGATGTTCAGGTGTATATCAGTATGTAGTGTCTCTACTTTAAAGAGTCCTCTCCTGCTGATGTTCAGGTGTATATCAGTATATAGTGTCTCTACTTTAAAGAGTCCTCTCCTGCTGATGTTCAGGTCTATATCAGTATGTAGCGTCTCTACTTTAAAGAGTCCTCTCCTGCTGATGTTCAGGTGTATATCAGTGTGTAGTGTCTCTACTTTAAAGAGTCCTCTCCTGCTGATGTTCAGGTGTATATCAGTATGTAGTGTCTCTACTTTAAAGAGTCCTCTCCTGCTGATGTTCAGGTGTATATCAGTGTGTAGTGTCTCTACTTTAAAGAGTCCTCTCCTGCTGATGTTCAGGTGTATATCAGCATGTAGTGTCTCTACTTTAAAGAGTCCTCTCCTGCTGATGTTCAGGTGTATATCAGTATGTAGTGTCTCTACTTTAAAGAGTCCTCTCCTGCTGATGTTCAGGTGTATATCAGTGTGTAGTGTCTCTACTTTAAAGAGTCCTCTCCTGCTGATGTTCAGGTGTATATCAGCATGTAGTGTCTCTACTTTAAAGAGTCCTCTCCTACTGATGTTCAGGTGTATATCAGTATGTAGTGTCTCTACTTTAAAGAGTCCTCTCCTGCTGATGTTCAGGTGTATATCACTATGTAGTGTCTCTACTTTAAAGAGTCCTCTCCTGCTGATGTTCAGGTGTATATCAGTATGTGGTGTCTCTACTTTAAAGAGTCCTCTCCTGCTGATGGTGTTCAGGTGTATATCAGTATGTAGCGTCTCTACTTTAAAGAGTCCTCTCCTGCTGATGTTCAGGTGTGTATCAGTATGTAGTGTCTCTACTTTAAAGAGTCCTCTCCTGCTGATGTTCAGGTGTGTATCAGTATGTAGTGTCTCTACTTTAAAGAGTCCTCTCCTGCTGATGTTCAGGTGTATATCAGTATGTAGAGTCTCTACTTTAAAGAGTCCTCTCCTGCTGATGTTCAGGTGTATATCAGTATGTAGTGTCTCTACTTTAAAGAGTCCTCTCCTGCTGATGTTCAGGTGTATATCAGTATATAGTGTCTCTACTTTAAAGAGTCCTCTCCTGCTGATGTTCAGGTGTATATCAGTATGTAGTGTCTCTACTTTAAAGAGTCCT
>NW_027262784.1:0-23041 GCF_902827115.2 Pseudochaenichthys georgianus | reverse complement strand
TAAGACTTCCAGAAAGGACAGGAGACCCACAGGGCCCATCCATGAGTCAAAGGACCAGCAGCAGCATGATGATGATGATGATGATGATGATGATGATGATGATGATGATGTTGTTGTTTTAGGAACATCCATGTAAATACTTTGAATTCAATAAACATTGAATAGCATATCGTGCAGTTTGTCAGTGCCTTTTCCTCCGTGCTGTCCCGGCATATCGTCATATACGAGGGTCTCCGTGCAGGGCCAGTCTTCAGGCTCCATTGAATCCCCCTGGGGTTCCTGTGCTGAGAGAGGGAGGCAGGAGAAAGGGTGAGATACATCTAGCAACCTTTAGGACGGGACATTGCTGACCTATTTCAAACTTACCTTGTGTTTTCACTCTCACTTAAGTCCCTCTCTCTTTGCCATCAATCCAACATCAGCTGAGCTGCAACATTACACAGACAGGTAACAACAGAATCACAAGGACATGAGATGACACTCACCCATAAGTTACGCTTTTGTTTACTGTTTAGAAGTCTCAAATATCCACTTCCTTATTATTCCTTATTATTGTGTAACGTTAACTATATTATACTAGCTTGAACTCCAAAATGGATATCCTCACTTCACCGCCTCCACCCACTACAATCACACGCCCCAATGTTATATCTAACTCATACGTAACTCCCTCCACCCGGATGAAAGCACGCTAAGAAGCCCCGTGTCTCTAATTCCACAGCGTGGGGTTGAAATACCGCGAGGAGAACGGATTGATAGGCTGTCCGTGGTTAACGTGTGTTGCTAACTTTATCCTGATCTGTTGTCTATAAACCTTCCCTAAATATACTGATTTAGGGATAATGCACTAACATCCTTTAATACACATGTTGATTCGACTCAGATGTGCAGATAATATCCGCAATATAAATATGTAAACGTCTTCTTAGCTTTAAAAGTCCAACACGGACGGTCTATTATGCTGCAAATAGGCTCAATAGTTCCCCGGAAGTCAGCGGCAACCTAACTTCCGGTGAACTATTGAGGGCTCCACGATCCGCCATTGCTGTGTAAACAAACGTGTGAGTGAACGGAGATGTGGTATTTCTTCTATTACAATCTGCTCTCAGCTAAACACCCACAGACCCGCCCATCTAGACTGTGATTGGTTGCAGGCTTGGCGGCAACATTCAGTATCTGCCATCATTGCAGCATAGCAACCGCAGGAAGATCTCGGAGCCACACACTCGTGTTGCTCGGTACAAACGATGGTTGTATTCGTAAAAACTCAAAAGTGTAGTCGTTGAATCTTTTAAAAACGTTTTCTCCCTCCGCCTCGGACTATCTCTCCAGTTATTTCTATTTTTCTTGCTGCACAAACAGAAAGTAACAGCTCCACAAGCACCCAGAAAACCCGGACTGGATCAACAGAAAATCCGGACTGGATCAACAGAAACCCCGGACTGGATCGACAGAAACCCCGGACTGGAAGGACTGACTACCGTGAGTAAGGGAAAAGTGCATTAACTGTACAAAATGAACATTGAAAGTGATGACGGAATGGCTTAATGTATCTCAATGGAAGTTATACTCCAGTTTAGTGCACCCAATGCGGCACAAACTGAATGTAGTATGGACAATAGATTCCAATAGATGGAACTCCAACCTCACCTTTGAAAATGTATGGCTGATAAATAGGTTAATATGGTAAACAAGGGCGCCGGGTAAACATTGTATCTTCTCCCCCGGTTGTATTGTTCCTGAATTAAAACAGCTCCCCCGACTTTAGACATTAATTTACCCATGTGTAGAACACTATTCCTGGCGTAAAAAGCGATGTGCATCACCCTGGACCTCTGCATGTGTGCCTGTGAGTCTGAGACCCGGCTAACAGCATTGACTCTGCCGTTTGTTTCTTCTTGAACATTTAATGACTTCCATTTGGACGAAATGGACAGTTTCCGGTCCATCCTGACGTGAATATGGTCATAACACCGCATGTTTATGCAGTCGATGCACTTTTAGCACTCGTGTACCCAGGGGCGCCGTAAGGGGGTGAAAAGTTAGGACAATTCTAAGGGCCGTGACTGACAGGGGCCCAAAAATGTTCAGAACATTAAGAAAAAATATGTAAGTAACCTTTCATCAATTCTCAATAATTAACATTAATAGAACGTTATATTGATAAATTACTCACTAAACTTACAATTCATTTAACTTATTTTCTACCAAAAGTGAATTACCCAAAGCCTCTGGACACCCCCTTCTATTTACGTGTAATGGTTTGGTCCTGCCTCCAAACGAGGTGAGGCACTGGCACTTGCAGAGAGTGAAAGCATGTGAGGAGGGATGCTAGCCTACATAGTGTGTTGTACCATGTTTCAACGACCAACAAAGTCAGGCTCTCAGAAAAGGAGAGAAAGGAGAGAAAGACAAGAGAGAGGGACTAAAGGGCGACAGTAAGTCACCCAGTTTTTCACAAGAAAAGGTGGGTGTGGTCCATGAGTGGTGCAAAGTAGTCTGTTAGCTAATGTTTTTTTGTTTACTAAGCTGACATCAAGTACTGTTAATATCTTTACAGCAAATGCACTGCTCTTTCAGCTGACATTTAAAGGTATGGTAGGTAATTCACTTCAGAAGCCATTTTTGTTATATTCCATGCTTGAAATTTGACGTGGTGTTTTCAAGGTTGGGAAAGTGCTTGAAAATGTAAATGCTTTACTTTTACAATAAATTGCTGTCTGACTGAATAGTTCGCTTTTTAGATTAAAAGAAAAGCATTGCTTCGCTTCTCCATAAAACAGCTCCGCCGCACCTTCCCGCGCTATGCGCGCGACCTGCAAGTGTTTGAGTTACGTGTGACCTGGGCATTCTGATGAGAGTGATAGATGACTGTGTGCCAGGAGGTTGCCGTTTCAACGAGCGTTGGCTAGCAGAAGACAAATACAAGCCATGGCTAAGACGAGGGTCAAGCCCACGAGTAGCCTCCTGCAAAGTTTGCAACAAATAACGATGCGAGAGTCTGCGCTGACGAGCCACATGAAAGGTACGCCGTAGAAGAGCATTTTAGATTAGGCTAACGTTGCATGTTACGATTGTTTAAGCTAACGTTAGCGAGCTGAATAGCGAACTCCATGAGGGATAATAATAATTGCAGGGGACAATCATTTCAGAGGAGCGTACCTACGTTACAGTCGCCATCGTGTGGTGTTCCGAGGATGAAGCTCTCACGGCATTTCGTGTTATCGTCACGAAATATAATCTATTGATTAGACTCAGAGCGATTTCTAAAGCGATGTATTTCTACTGTATGTTTCGTGCCTAAACCAAATGTGACTTGCTCTATCGAAATCAGTCACCATGACCCGAAGACACATCTTCGTTTGTATTACTGGTCTGGGGGAAGCTCGCGAGTGTGTGTGTGTATGTGTGTTTGTGTCCCGGGGAAACACTCAGGAGAAACACCGGCTGTTGTTGTGCCTGCTGTGACGTTACATTAGTCCGCTCTCTGCTTGTAATTATGCCGAAGCTTCAAAGCTGTATTTATCATCTGAATTTGCCGAAACAAGTTTAATATTCTGAAAGCCAATACTTTGTTGATTTGAAAACAGATGAAAACAAACTGTCTTTTATATAAAATGGAAGTATTATAGTAAAACTACACTTTGCTTTAATCCCATCATGTAATGGTAGAATGAACACAGTCTTCCTTTGGAGATGTATAAATCAGGAGTCTTGAGTAGAATTACCTAAAGTCATTGGACACATTTGTAAATATTATTTTCCACTTGTTACCATTGAGTCTATTTCTATGCAGCTCTGCGTGATTCTGTGGCTACAATTCAGACTAATACACAACCAGAGGTGGAGAAGTACTCAGATATTGTAGTGAAATTATAAGTACTCAGATCTCGTACTTGAGTAAAAGTAGAAGTACTCAGATCTCGTACTTGAGTAAAAGTAGATGTACTCAGATCTGGTCCTTGAATAAAAGTAGAAGTACCAGAGTGCAGGAATACTCTGTCACAGTGAAAGTCCTGCATTCAAAATGTTCCTCAAGTGAAAGTAGAAAGTATTCTCATCTAAATATAGTGAAAGACAGTGAAAGTAGTCGTTGTGCAGATTGGTCCATTTCAGAATAATATATATATATGTTTTATAATGATTGATCATGAAAGTGTTCTCAAAGCTGGTGAAGGTGCAGCTAGTCTGAAGTACTTTGTAGACTGCAGGGTAGCTGGTGAAGGAGCAGCTAGTCTGAAGTACTTTGTAGACTGCAGGGTAGCTGGTGAAGGTGCAGCTAGTCTGAAGTACTTTGTAGACTGCAGGGTAGCTGGTGAAGGTGCAGCTAGTCTGAAGTACTTTGTAGACTGCAGGGTAGCTGGTGAAGGTGCAGCTAGTCTGAAGTACTTTGTAGACTGCAGGGTAGCTGGCGGAAGGTGCAGCTAGTCTGAAGTACTTTGTAGACTGCAGGGTAGCTGGTGAAGGTGCAGCTAGTCTGAAGTACTTTGTAGACTGCAGGGTAGCTGGTGAAGGTGCAGCTAGTCTGAAGTACTTTGTAGACTGCAGGGTAGCTGGTGAAGGTGCAGCTAGTCTGAAGTACTTTGTAGACTGCAGGGTAGCTGGTGAAGGTGCAGCTAGTCTGAAGTACTTTGTAGACTGCAGGGTAGCTGGTGGAAGGTGCAGCTAGTCTGAAGTACTTTGTAGACTGCAGGGTAGCTGGTGGAAGGTGCAGCTAGTCTGAAGTACTTTGTAGACTGCAGGGTAGCTGGTGAGGTGCAGCTAGTCTGAAGTACTTTGTAGACTGCAGGGTAGCTGGTGGAGGTGCAGCTAGTCTGAAGTACTTTGTAGACTGCAGGGTAGCTGGTGAAGGTGCAGCTAGTCTGAAGTACTTTGTAGACTGCAGGGTAGCTGGTGAAGGTGCAGCTAGTCTGAAGTACTTTGTAGACTGCAGGGTAGCTGGTGAAGGTGCAGCTAGTCTGAAGTACTTTGTAGACTGCAGGGTAGCTGGTGAAGGTGCAGCTAGTCTGAAGTACTTTGTAGACTGCAGGGTAGCTGGTGAAGGTGCAGCTAGTCTGAAGTACTTTGTAGACTGCAGGGTAGCTGGTGAAGGTGCAGCTAGTCTGAAGTACTTTGTAGACTGCAGGGTAGCTGGTGAAGGTGCAGCTAGTCTGAAGTACTTTGTAGGACTGCAGGGTAGCTGGTGGAGGTGCAGCTAGTCTGAAGTACTTTGTAGACTGCAGGGTAGCTGGTGGAGGTGCAGCTAGTCTGAAGTACTTTGTAGACTGCAGGGTAGCTGGTGGAGGTGCAGCTAATCTGAAGTACTTTGTAGACTGCAGGGCAGCTGGTGGATTTACTCCAGGTGGAACTAAAGTCTGATTCAACACTTGGTTAGATTTCACATCATTCATCTGTGAAGTAACTAAAGGGATTAATACATGTAGTGGAGGAAAAGTACACCGTTTACCTCTGACTTGTGTTCACTGCCAACCTAAAAGTACCTCAAAAATAGTAATCAATAATGTATTGAAAAGGCTGATAGTTGTATATCGGCTCAGCCAGGTATATGGGAGGCCCAGTCTGCGTACAGATCACTAATTTTGAAATATTAAACTTAGTTTTCTTTTCTTTAATTTTTCATCCTCGTGTAGAAGGCTATCACGAAACACACATGTGGTTGTTTATAGCATAAAGAACATCTGATTTAATGTGAGGTAGGGAAATATTCATTTGAGTATGTGTATATAAATATGTAATTTACAACAGCTGTGAGATGCTGGAAAAGCTGGAAAATGCACCTTGAAAAGTGCTTGAATTTGACTTTGGAAAAGGTGTAAGAACCCCGAGTAGTCTAAACGAGACGTGATAAAGAAGTGGATGAGCTGTTCAAATGCCTTACTAGGAAGATAGGCTTTTACCTTCCCCAGAAGCCGCAGCTGGAAGAAGCTTGTCTTGACAACTGAGCTTATCTGTTTGTCAAATTTAAAACAGTTGTCAAAGATGACTCCAAGGTTTCTGACAGAGGGACGGCTGTAGGAGGCTCAGGGGCCGAGCACACTATTAAAGCCATCCAGGAGTTCAGACTGTCCACATATTATAATCTCTGTCTTCTTTTCATTAAGAGTCAAGAAGTTGATTTCCATCCATGATGTCATGTCTTTCAGACAGCTAAGCAAGGCAATCCTAGAGTCCTTATTTGCTGTTATAGGCAGGTATACCTGCAGATCATCTGCAAAGCAATGGTAAGAAATGTTGTGGTTTTTAAAAATGGACCCCAGAGGTAGTAAATACAGACTGAACAAAATGGGGCCCAGGACAGAGCCTTGTGGGACCCCATACGCTAGTGGGGCTGCAGCTGAAGAATACTGGCCAAGATGCACAGAAAGGGTCCTTCCTGACAGATGGGATTTAAACCATTTTAGGACGTTACCTTTAATACCGACACACAGTTCAAGGCGTGATAACAACATGCGGTGGTCAATGGTGTCAAAAGCAGCAGACAAATCTAAAAGCACAGGCACAGCAGAACTCCAGAATCAGCAGTTAAAAGAAGATCATTACAAACTCTGAGAAGAGCAGTTTCCGTGCTGTGGCGTGATTTAAAACCAGACTGGAACTTCTCTGATATGCAGTTTAAAACCAGGTGTGACTGAGAGAGATATTTATATATTATATAAGTTGTTTTATTTGATATTTATCAAAGTTAAAATATATGACCCAATAGTATTAAAGACGTCTTTCAGTAGTGTTATGGAAATCTAGGACCCAACACAGCGCTGGAGAGTACAAGTCAAAAGTGATCAAAACAAATAAATGGTGAATCAAGCAAAGCTGTCATTTGGTTATTTATTTGAAGCTTCAAATACACGATATAATAATATATTGTCACCGGTCGGACAGAGTATGGAAAGTCTGCCCGAGAGTGCGCAGAACAATGGAAAAGCAAAGGTTATATAGAACCCCAGTGGGAACGTGAGAAATCTGGATTCACACAGTCAGATTGTTATTAGACACCTGGCCTTCAAAGGGAGATAGCATAACGGTTCTCAGAGCAGGGAAGTTCGTGTGTGTCTGTGTGAGTCTCTCAGTAGCCAAAGCATCTCTTTGGCCTTGAAGGAGAGGAAGAAGAGAATATAATAATGGTAAGAATATATCAGGAAATAAGAAGCATTTGGTTTAAACATATGAAAGACATAATAAGGATAATAATAAGGATGATAATAATAAAAATGTCCACTACAGTAGTCTGGGAGGAATACTGTCAAAGGCGTATTGTGAAGGTTTCCATGTTCTAACCACCTCCGATAACTCGGAGAGTGAAACCAGGTCAAACTGCTGGAAGACAGCTGAGCACACAGGAGACCCTGCTGGGTCTGAGGTGGGAGGAGGAGGTGAAGATCTGAGGGCCCAGACTTTATCATTAAAGAATGAAAGACACTGTTCACACGGAGTAGGTGATGGCCCAACACAGGGAGAGCTGCAGGGGTTTAAAGAGAATTAAGAGTGGTAAAAAGGAACTGGGGAATGTTTCTGTTTTTGACACAAGATTTGAAATAAAAAGAGTTTTCGCACATTTAACAGCCCTCTGATATTCGCTTAAACTGTCTCTCAGAATCCCCAAGGAGACGTGAAGTGTATCCTTCTTCCATCTCCTCTCTGCTCGTCTACATGCGCGGGTAGAGTCAGTTAGCCACGGTTCAGTCACAGGTTCAGGGCGTCTGGCGTGGAGGGAGCGATCGGGTCCAGAATATCCGTGCAAGTAGAATTAGAAAGGCTGAGACTCGCCTCAGTACTGGCATCTCAAGAGCCATTTACCGTGGAAAGCACAGCGTCATTAAAGGCAACGGAAAACGGTGACGCTGTCAGAGGATTCAGCGCACGGAGGCGTCGCTCCGGAGCGCACGAGTCAACTTGAGAGCAAGGCAGCGTCATAGGAAATAACACATGGTCCGAAATACCAGTGTCACAAATGTCCCCGATACAAACATCTGAACCGTGAGACAACGCCAGGTCCAGTGTGTGTCCCTTCTCACGTGTCGGCCATCAACCGACTGAGAGATTAAAAGAGTCCATGAGATTCAGAACGTCTTTGACGAGCGGTCGGGAACACAGCACACATGAATATTAAAATCGCCAATAATTAAAAATCGATCAAAGTTCAAGATAACCCTAATCTAATTTAAATGATACATTTCAAACACAGTATTTTCCCACGTAGCCAATGATCTATATAAAACAATAAACTGCTTTTAGTTTATTTAGGATGATGGACCGTTTGAAGCGTTGAGTGATCAGTCTGTAAACAAAATGTTAATCACCGACATTTTGGTTATGATATTAATACTAATACTTATATTAAAGCAGGGGGGGGAACCTCCGGCCCCCGGGCCGTATACGGACCGCTAGACCATTTGGTACGGCCCTCGAGGTAATAAACAAAGTGGCCTGGTGGTGGGGCCCAATGTGATATATTTTCATGGGGCCCAAAATCCCTGGCGGCGCCCCTGCATGTACCCAGGATTCAAGCTGCTTTCCTGGGTTACAAAGTGCTGTGAAGCAGCCGGTCCTCTGGTGGGAGAGCCGTGTGCTGCATGGAGCTCTCAGGGCCCCCTCTCTTCACACCACTTCCCCCCCCACGTTTCAAGCACTTATTCCTGGGTAGAAAAGCCATGTTCTGCCTCCTGCTCTCAGGGCCCCCTCTCCCTCTCTGCACACCACTTCCCCAGACACTTTGAAAACACTTTCTGCCCTAGAAATGATTTGTCATCATTATTAGTTATTTTTTTAACGTTTACATTTTATTAAACATTTTCAAAAGACAAAAACACGCAGACAAGGACATGACTCCCACGCATCAAGAGTAGGGCAGGACACAACCAGACGGGGGGGGTTTGTAACTGTCACTCTGACCCGGACACACTTGGAGATGTTGAGCTGGAGCAGGTTCTGTCCCACTCAGCTGGGCGAGGGTCCGCCCGAGTCCCGCTCCGTCTTCTCCGTGACTGCAGATCAGTATCGGCGGCTGAGGTGAGGAGAAGTTTACCTGAAGTCATTCCTTTCTTGTTTGCAAGTGTTTTTAGGTTCATATCAAGGTCTCCATGACGACCTGTCTTTATTCCTTTTGATGTTAACTCTTTAATATGTGATGGTGGTTGCATATCGGAGAGGACGAGGGACGTACAGATTTAGATGCTCCATCGACACGGGGAACGGAGTTATGGGATGGTGTTTTACTATTTGCCCGATGTGTGGGATGTATATTATTCAATGGGTCCGCCGTGAATACGGGCTTCTCCATCGTGGCATGCAGGAGGGAAGCTCCAGAGGGGCCTCCTCGGGGCAGAGGGAACCTCACTGGTGGAGCATTGCATTAATGGATCATTCAGGTTGGATACCATAATGACTTCAAAGATATTGATTTAGTGTTTCCTGTAGTCATGTGTCCTTCCAGTCCCCGTGCCGCTCCATACCCCCTGCTGTAGGGGGTCTGGCGTTATATGAGCGATGGTATACATCGGGCCCCCCCGGTCCACCCGTGCTCCTCGGCAGAGACACCTTCTGATGGTTGATCCGTGGTTTTTATCCTTCCATGTGAACTGAGAGAATATAGTATTTATTTCATTAAACCAATATCGTGGGATTTGAAGGGGGATTGAGGACAGAGGTCGATCTGGGTAGGACGTTCATTTTGAACACATCGCCTGTCGTGTCACGTGATTCTCATTATTACAGTTGTTAAGGGGCTGCAGGAACATTCCCCCACGTTTCAAACACTTATTCCTGGGTAGAAAAGCCTTGTTCCAACTGGCACTGCTTCTAACAATACTTTAGCCCACATCAGAGCCCTGTTCCCTGGGTAATGGAGGGGGGTGCTGTGCCCTGGGTCCCTGGGTGTGTGGGTCTCTGGGTCTCTGGGTCTCTGGGTGTCTGGGTGTCTGTGAGTCTCACACCTTGCTTCTCCGGGGTGCTGAAGAGTCATTTTCAGGCTCCTCTCCACAGTTGTCCCCCTAAAAATGATTTGTAATCATTATTATTATTATCATTATTTATTTTATCAATAATATGGTTCCCTAACAGAATCAATCAATCAATGTTTATTTATAGCCCAATATCACACATGTTACATTTGTCTCAGTGGACTTCACAGTGTGTACAGAATATCAGTATGACAATACGACACCCTCTGTCCTCAGACCCTCTGTCCTTAGACCCTCTGTCCTTAGACCCTCTGTCCTCAGACCCTCTGTCCTTAGACCCTCTGTCCTCACACCCTCTGTCCTTACACCCTCTGTCCTCAGACCCTCTGTCCTCAGACCCTCTGTCCTCACACCCTCTGTCCTTAGACCCTCTGTCCTCAGACCCTCTGTCCTTACACCCTCTGTCCTCAGACCCTCTGTCCTTACACCCTCTGTCCTCAGACCCTCTGTCCTTACACCCTCTGTCCTCAGACCCTCTGTCCTTACACCCTCTGTCCTTAGACCCTCACATCGTACAAGGAAACACTTCCGGAGAAACCCCACAGTTTAAAGGAACATGGAGAAACCTCAGGGAGAGCAACAGAGGAGGGATCCCTCTCCAGGACGGACAGACGTGCAATAGATGCCGTGTGTAAATTGAAAAAGATAATACATTTGCAACATAGGTAGTCCAGATGTTTGGAAATGCATGTGTGTATAATAGGAAGATGAATCCACGAGGATATCCATCCAGGACCGATGATCCAGGACCACAGCCACGACTCAAGATCCAGGGCTCGCGATCCAGGACACAGGACCGCAGGATCATCCATGACTCCGGATCCCGGCGTATATAGACACCAAAAAGAAAGACATTTGGGGAAGCTGGGTTAATCGGAACATGAGTGTACACGGGTACAGACAGAGAGAAGGAAGAAGTAAGATGTCCCCCGACAAACTAAGCCTATATCAGCAAAACTAGGGGCTGAATCTAATCAGCCCTAACTATAAGCTTTATCAAAAAGGAAGGTCTTCAGCGCACTCTTAAAAACGGATAGGGTGTCTGCCGCCCGAACACAAACTGGAAGCTGATTCCACAAATGTGGAGCTTGATAAGAAAAGGCTCTGGCTCCCATTGTACTTTTAGAGATTCTAGGAACAACCAACAACCTGCATTCTTGGAACGCAATGCCCTAGTAGGCCAGTAGGGTATAATGAGTTCTTTAAGGTAAGATGGCGCCTGCCCATTAAGGGCTTTGTAGGCGAGAAGAAGAATTTTAAATTCTATCCTGTGTTCTATAGGGAGCCAGTGTAAGGCAGCCAGAACAGGAGTAATGTGGTCCCTTTTCCTAACTCTGGTTAGTACACGAGCCACAGCATTTTGAATCAGCTGAAGCGACTTGACTGACTTCTTAGTACTCCCTGATAATAAAGAGTTACAATAATCCAGCCTAGAAGTAACAAATGCATGGACTAGTTTCTCTGCATCGTTTTGAGGCAAGATATGCCTGATTTTTGCAATGTTACGTAGATGGAAGTAGGCGGTCCTTGAAATTGATTTTATGTGGGCGTTAAAGGATAAATCCTGATCAAATATAACACCAAGGTTCCTTACAGTCTCACTGGAGGCCAAATTAATGCCATCCATAGTTAGTATGTCTTTAGATAATTTGTTTCGTAGATTCTTCGGGCCAAGTACAATAACTTCAGTTTTGGTCGTGTTTAACATCAAAAAGTTTAAGGTCATCCACGTTTTTAAGTCCTTGAGGCCGTCTTGAATTTTATTTAGATGATTAACTTCATCAGGCTTGATTGATAAATATAGTTGAGTATCATCCGCATAACAATGAAAGTTTACAGAATGATTCCTTATAATATTGCCTAACGGAAGCATATATAATGTGAACAAAATAGGTCCGAGCACTGAGCCCTGTGGCACTCCATGGCTAACTTTGGTTTGCGTGGAAGATTCATCGTTAACACGTACAAACTGAGAGCGTTCAGATAGATAGGACCTAAACCAGCCTAAAGCAGTTCCCTGTATGCCAACTAAGTGCTCTAGTCTTTGCAATAGGATATCATGGTCGATAGTATCAAATGCAGCACTGAGATCGAGCAAGACAAGAATAGAGACAAGTCCCTTGTCTGAGGCTATTAGAATATCATTTGTGACTTTAACCAGAGCTGTCTCTGTGCTATGATGTGTTCTAAAGCCAGACTGAAAATCTTCAGATAAATCATTGTTTTTTAAGTAATCACACAACTGTTTTGCGACCGCTTTCTCAAGAATCTTTGAGAGGAACAGAAGAGCACATAGAATGCACATAGTCTGGAGCTCACTGGGTCCTGCATATGCTTTAATCAGGCGTTTTAATCACCATCACGGGGCTATATAAATCAAAGTCCGGGTAATTCGGAGCACACTTGTACCTTTTTACTATTTAAATGTATTTGTATTATATATTGTTGGCTAGAAAAGTGACATTTCGGGGTGATTTTGTCAGTTTATGGAGCTTAGCCCACAAATCCTGGAGGTTCCAGGCCGAATCTGGGAGCTCATAGGCGGCCTGCCACGCGCCCCCACCGTGGACAGAAGAGAAAAGTGAAGAAAACGGTCAATTATATCTTAAAATAATGCCAACGGAGGAGCGGCTCGAAAAAGCTTAACCCTTTGGCGCTGAGGTGGGGGGTGCAGTCGGCTGGCTTTTTGATTCCTGTGTTGCTTCTAAAGCCTGTATGGATCAATTCTCCGATCTTCTTCTCCAGCCCCCGGTCCTCCGTACTGGCGCCTGGTTACGGGTCAGTTTGCGACTCACTTGCTGGGTGAGTACCATGAATTGAAGCCTCGGATATGAGTGTCGGCCTGGTTCTTCGGGGCACTCTACAGCTCAATGCTGGTATGGATTGGAGTCGGAGCCCCCCTTCTTACCCAGCGGTGTTGGACGCAGATGGAGCCTCCCATCTCCCAAAAAAGCGTACTTTTCAATAGATTTTTAATCGATTTCAATCTGCTTGTGTCTCCACAGGCTTGATTGGTTGACTTCCAAGATGATGTCCAAGACGATACCAGAATGCCCGCTGTGTCACCGGCAATACTACACTCTCGCAAAGCACTTGGTGGACAGGCACCTCGTGCTGAATAAAGATGAACGCAACATTCTCCTACGCATGGCCCATGGGAGAATTAACATTCGCCTGGAGCCCTGTTCTGTTATTGGCTGTTCATTCCATGGCACCAGGCTGGACCGGCATCTCGAGTGCGACCACCCGGAGCTCAGCCCAGAAGAAGCAGACTTGTCACTGCAAGAAGTGAAGCACAAGACGGGGCTTAAAATGCTGAGGGAGCTCCGGGAGATGGACCCCCCAGTACACATGATAACGGCACTGGATGTGGAATATGGTGCTCATGATGAACACCCAGACTCCGGGGCCGGGGAAGTTGACTTCAAAGCCGATGAGGGAACAACAAACGGACCGTTAAGGCTGGAAGACCTCACACAAAAGGAGGCCCTCCATAAAGAGTTGTGTTTTCTAAGAAAGAAGCTGAAGCAGTCGAAGGCTTCCAGTGCAAAGAGGGACCTCCTGAGCTCGCCAGCGACTCCACCAGCTGAAAGCATCACGATCCAGCAGCCAGAAAGCCCGGCTTCCTCCGGCATACGGTCCCCAGGCAGAACTCAATCGAAAGACGCTGGTGATGAGGAGTCTAGGGGCGAAGGATTACGGACACCGATGGCAGCCCCCTCCAGTGTAAACCAACTAGACTTGTCTCGGCGGCGAGCAACCATGCCGAGTTCCTCGCGGGTGAAGTGCAAATCCAAGAAGAAACACACATCACCTGAGCATGGTGCCATCTCTAAGACGGCCCGGGATGAGGGTCAGGGTGGTGTGGGACCCAGGCGGAACTCAGCGACACTGCGTCCAACAGGCAGATATACCCCTGGATTGCTCGAAGCTATGGAGGAAACCGCTGTGAACGCCATCGGGGCCGAAGTGGCACCCAGTGATGAGCTGCAGGGGGACTGTGAGGACTCGGATGACCGGGATGAACCGGAGATGGCAATTGAAGTCACGGAGCTCCTCGCGGGTCAAAAGCAACCCGGCATCACGGCTCCAGTGACACAGCCCGTCAGGATCAACCGCCTACATGATAGCAAGTTAAATGCTGCAGCCACCCGTACCCCTGGGTTGCTCAGGAAAACCAAAGCTCGCCGCGCTAAACGGGCACTGGGCCCAGTGGCTGGGAAGACGTCACCCACACTTCCCAGGCCCTCTGGTAGTGGGTGTGCGAATCCAATGCAGCCCATAACCCTTCCACCCAGCATAGAAGCGGTGATGGCAGAGTATCGGGACTACAACGCGGGGATCGATCCAGACACAAAGCTGTCAGGAGATGTGCAGTCAAAGGTGAGCCGGGTCAAGCGTTATCATGTATATCATGCTATTACTTATGGGGCGAGACTCTCCCGTCTGTCAGACTGGCTGTTCCTGAAGGACACCTCAATGATCCGTGCCCGGGCACATGACCTCAGAGAAACCAGCACCTTGCCGTCACAACTGTTGCCTTTTTATATAAAAAAAATATACTGAAGTTTATTCGATACCTGATGGACTCGCATGCACATGTAACTGTTTACATGTAACATTCCAGTTTGACTAATTATCCGTATCTTTCCAGGTGAAGGTATACCAGGACCCATCGAACCGGTACTACGCCTGCAACCCGGGGGATAAGGAGGCCTTGGGCATCAGACACATGTTTACTGATTCGATTGCCCAGGCGACCATGGATGCACAAGCCGAGGCCGTGATAGAAGCTGAAGCAGCAGGTCCCTCCGCTCCCCCAGCTCAGAGCCAAAGGCAAAGCGAAAGCGGAAGCGGAAGCGAAAGACATCCTCCACTCCCCCAGCTCCAGAGCCAGAGCGAAAGCCAGAGCCAGCTCCAGAGCGAAAGCAAAAGCGAAAGACGTCCTCCGCTCCAACACAGCCTAAGGCAGGGCGAGCTCCAGTCCATTGTCCCGAGGTCAGCGATAACGAATTCACTCTGGTTTACCATTATACCTCCAGTGAGGATGAATCCGATGTAAAGTTCCAGGCTGGGTCGCTGGAGCGGGCGAATAAACGGGAGAAAGAACGGCATGAGGAGACTCTCCTCGATTCTGCTGACTGTGACAATCCCTTAGAGTCGACTTGCTTGTCGAAGACTCTCGAGAAGCAAAGTCTTTAAATACTCGCTGTTAGGGATGTCCCGATCACCTTTTTTTGCTCCCGATCCGATTCCGATCATTTGATTTTGACAATCTGCCGATACCGATTTTTCCCGATCCGATCTTTATGCAATGCATTAAGAGAGAAAAAAGGTAACAGATAACGGCTGGTCATCCAACGCGATGAATTCAGCTATCTTGGCTGTTCTCTGTTCTGGGGCAGTTTCTCTTTCCTTTTGAAAGCCTCTGAAAGAGTCGGTTGCTTCAGTGCCGTTACCCGAGTGGCCGCTGTGTACTCGTCGTGTTGTTGTTGTTGTTTGTTTCTCAGGTAGCGTGTTAGATTGGTCGCGTTGAACGTAGCTCTGTTCTTTCCACCACGCGGAACCTCTGCCTTGCAAACATTGCACTGGCTGTTACACTGCCTTCGCTTTCAATTTCATAATACTTCCAAACTCCTGACATTTTCTCTGTCCCGACTCACCAGCTGAACGTAGCCTCTCGTTAGCTTGCTGCTACTATTAGACGCTGCGCCCACTCTGTTGCTTTGAGAGGAATAAGCAGGTCTGAAAACAAGCCCAAAAGAAGCAACACATACATGATGTTGTGTCATTTTAAACCAAAACGAAGTCCTCAGGATGACTTTAAGACGTGAACATGGTCATTTTTGTTTTGTAACATTAAATAAAATAAATATATTTTATATAAAAAAAAAAAGATCCCGATCCCCAATTTTTTTCTCCCGATCCCCGATTTTTTGAAAATCACGTGATCGGCTCCGATCCCCGATCACGTTATCGGATCGGGACATCTCTACTCGCTGTACATCTGTTCACTGTGTGCTTTGACATACAGTGTTTCCGTTTTATACAAATAGTGCCGGCGCTGCTGAAATATGCGCCACTCGGCTAGGGGGCGCCAGCCAGGTACCCACACGTTTTTTAAACATTTTTTACCGGCTCTCCCGTTTATTTTCTTTTTTCTGGTTTTGTATATCGCCATTTTTGCCTGCCCCACAATAAAATTCAACAGTTCCCACTTCCCTGCATTCTGTTTCTTGTAGCCAGCACCACGAATAAAAGCAGTCTCTGTAAAAACCTCCCCACGGTTTTGAAAAGAGGCTTCGGTCTGAGAGTCCAGGTCGCAGTGTGTATGTCTGTCGGGGCAGAACGGACACTCGGAGGATGACCAGGGTTTGTTGGGTGACCAGCACCCTGCCTCTGTAGGACATGAGGGGAAGCAACCAGCGCCACTTGTCGAGCTTCCCCTCCACCTTTTCTAAAACTCCCTCCCAGTTTTTCCCCAGTGTGACCTCATCTCCAAGATGGACTCCCAAATACTTTAGCCCACCCCTCTTCCATGTCGACCCACCTGGGAGCTGAGGGAGGCCACCAGGCCACCCCCCACTGCTCGGGCCTCACTCTTAGCCCAGTCGACCTTTAGTGATTTCTTTTGTTACCTTGTATGGTGAAACCAAATGCTTCTAACAGCATTGTCTAACACTACTGAACCATGTCCTGATATCTGCTGTTTTCTCTGCGTACTCTAAAGACGGTTATTATTCAAGGCCACAGCTGATTTGGCAGACTATGTTGAAACCACTCCTCTTCACGCAAAGTCCCACAAGAACTTCCATATTCTGATAACCGTGCAGCTCAAGGACAGGTGTCTAATAACAATGAGACGTCCGTGGGAAAGCAGATTTCTGAGGCGTTCCGCTTGGCTACGCAGAACTCTGTCCGCCCTATCGTGTATATAAGCTTTGCTATTCTGTGACTGTTGCGCGCACTCTTCCAGAAATACTCTGTACTCTGTGAGACCTGCGTCTTCGAAGCTTCGAATAAAGAACCAGAAAGACAACTGTCTGTTTCTCCATTTATTGTTTGATCATTCTCACTTGTGTATCTCCACAGTATTGACTAGGTCTAAGATTTCCGTAACACTTTGCAGAGGAGATCTTTTGGGAAGTGTCCACCACCTGCCCTAGCTTCAAAACATCCTGTTGATCTTTTATAAAAACAATGATGTCGTCTGCATAGGCCGATAAAATAAAACGTGTATTAAAAGAGCGGATATTGTGTAGCATGGGTTCTGTGTGTACAGCGTGCCTGACATCGAGCAGCCTTGTCTGATCCCCCTGGTCACATCAAAGGGTCTAGACCAGTGGTACTCAACCATGTCCTAATCAGGAGCCACATTGACGAAAAAATATTTTTGCAAGAGCCACAATCCAAAAACGCTCCTTTCCTCCTGAAACCATTAGGCATTTGGGAATATGGATAATAGTAATATGTTACTAAGGAATGAAAAGCATAATGTACAGTGCAATAACTGATTTATTATTTTCACTGCAACCACAAAACACACATTGCTGACTGCCCATAGCAACAGATAACAGACAGCATGTTTACTGATCATCACAGGGTGCCTCTGTCGCTCTTTCACTCGTATTTGTGTGGAATATGTTTTTTTGAGCAGTTCGGTTCTGTTTGAGTCTCGCCAGCTTTTCCGCCCTCAGCTCTCCACCTTTCGGAAAGTCGGTACTGAACTTCGGGTGTTTTGTGTCGCGATGGCGCTGCAAATTGGACCTTTTTAAATTGTGAAATGACGTTGTCACAAAGCAGGCAGATGCATTTTCCCGAACCGGTCGAGACGAAGAAAAACTCGAGTTCCCAGTCCTCTTTAAATGTTCGATATTCCTCTTCATATTTTCGTTTCCTATATTCCTTTACCATTTTTGCATAGTGCTGTAAGCTAGTTTTCCCAGTGTGACGGGGCAATTATCTCGCGCACCTGCAATCAGAGCGCGGAACCTGAAATAATTTGGAGCGCGGAACCTGAAATAATTTAGAGCGCGAAACCTGAAATAATTTGTGATTGGTTGTTCAGAGGGATGGGGGGGGCGGCTTAATAGACTGCTGTGTGTGATGACTGTTGTGTGACTTGTGAGTGATAATGAAATGTTGATGAATTCTGCTGACAATGTTTTTTTTCTTCGTTTTTTTAAAATTATTATTATTTTTTTAGTGGGACTTAAAAGAGCCGCAACTAGTCTTAAAGGAGCAGCGGGTTGAGTATCGCTGGTCTAGACAGACCGCCATTTATCTTAAGCACACTCTCAATGCTCACATCACTTTTATCTTGGCGATGAAGCCGAACCTCTCCAGCACCTTCCACAGGTAACGGTGCTCAACCCGGTCGAAAGCCTTTTCCTGGTCCGATGAAACCAGACCAGTGTCGAAACCCAAAGAACCAGAGACTTCAAATATCTGGAATTAGTGACACATTGTTAACAATTGACCTCCATCCTGGGGGAAACACTGACATGTACGAATAATGTTATTTGATTAAAACAATATACTTTCATCGGGGGAAAGTAGAAGGTCAATGATAGAAATCAAGAAGATACTATAAGTGATCTCTACAATAAAACAGTTTAGTGCCGGATGTACAAAGATATTAATATGATGATGTGCAAAACAGAAAAACGAATTAACCTTTATTTAAACATTAAAGAATATTTTAGATTAAGGTCTTCTTTTAAACAAGAAAAAAGCTTTGGGGGTATCTATCTACAGATACATATTAAGCCTGACAAAGTACTTAACGTCTAATATATTGCTTTCCTGCAATGTTAACTATGTTGAAGCACTTATTTTAACTGATGTTATACATATGAATTATACTCTTATGTATGCAGATAGAATAAGAAATGTGCAGAATACGACAGTTTAATGGTGGAGGTACACACATATTATAGATGTCTTGTAATGCGCTGTTGAGGAACCTGTGACCCAAGTTTTTCATTCATTGCATAACTACACTGTTGTGTATATGATATGTCAATAAACCTTAGAACATCTTGAAATCTTGAAAGGGATGTGCAAAATAGCCAATACAGATGTAGCACCTCATTTCAGACTCCAGGGCTGCAGTCGGATAGTTTAAAAATTAGCTCCTAAATTCTAACCCTATCTCCTATTCCTTGACCTCTGAGTGAAACGTCACGGGGTTAAGGGATAGTGGATAGGAGAATTCAAAAGGACTTAGGAGAAGAGAGTGCGGTACTTTAGAGAATCGACTGCACTTTCACTATCCGACGTGTTTATGATGCGCCAGCGGACGTTATTGTGTGCGTCTGCTGCTGTGGGGAAACCATGGAAACTACAGTTTTCTATACAGCGGACTACAACATGGATGTTTAATAAGAACGAGGGACTCCTGTGAACTCATCTAGAGACTCTGCACCGTGCTCTGATGCTGCTGCTTTGCTTTATGAACGTGGACAACAGAGAAACATATTCTTCAGGACCAAAGCTGGAACTGACATAAAAAAGGAAAGTGAAACTTCTGCTCGTCACCCTCTCCCTCCGGTCCACATTAATACAAATGATCCCAATACGTATGATTGATGAACTAAAGATCTTAAATCAATACAGATGTATTTAATATAAACGTTAGTCCTTAACATCTATCTCTGTGTATATCACCATTCAAACATCTTTTAGAAGTTGAACAAACCCCACACAGCTCAGTGAAGACTGTGAGATGTTGACTTTATTTGATCATTTCAGTGAAAACTAACATTCATATTTCTCTCTTTATTATAATACTGATGAACTTTCAAAACAAAGCACTTTGTAACTTACCACATACGCTTTAAAAAGCTTAATAAGCACCGTAACTTTCATGATATCATTTCTCCGTCATAATCGGTTGTTTCCGTGAACGGCCGACTGTTGAGTGACGGCAAATGCTGCGGCTGCAATGCATTGTGGGGCAGCATTTTCGCTTCTCCTTTCGGTAAGGGAGGTCCAGTGGTTCCTAAGCTAAAGGAGGTGATAAAGGAAGCTTGAAACCTCCTTTCCTTTCTTCTAGAGCAGTGGTTCCCAAACTTTTTGTGCCCAAGGCACACCAAAGGACAAGTAAAAATCTCAAGGCACACCTATTGTGCAAAATAGCCCTTATAACACGTGTTATCACTGATATCATGTAAAATATCTGTAAATGTGCATAATTATTTACTAATGCCAAATAAAATGTGACAAAGACAACTATATTACTCATGAAATATTTATTAACGAAATATTTCAGAAATTAATTTGAAACGTTATCAAATTAGGCTTCATCAAAGCAGCAACACACTCATTTAAACCAGACAGGTCACAACATTAAAAATGAGACAAAGGAAATTCAGCACAGAGAACTGTCAATGCAAGGAAGATGCATTGTCCATGGTCCTGAACTACAAATTATAAATGTAACATTTCAGCAGAGATGGGGTCGTTACTAAAAAAAAGTAATATATTACATATTACTTTAAAAAAGTAAAAAAAGTAATATATTACACTACTTCGTTACACTCTACATAAAGTAACTCGTTACTTTACTCGCAGGGCCGGCCCGCCCCTCCCTGCAGGCAGAACACGCAGACTGCTAAAGTTTCAAATGTTCTCTTTAGTTCAGTTTCCATTGTCGCATAAGACTGATACAGATCCTGAATGTTTTCCTATCTGACCGTGGCTGTCCTCTGTCTCCTGCTATCTGACCGTGGCTGTCCTCTGTCTCCTGCTATCTGTATATTTTGCGCAGTCTATCTCTGCTCACTCTGTTGCGTCAGCGTGTTCTCCTGCGTGTTGGCCATGTGTTGCACTGGAACCAGACACCGCAAAGACTTCAGCCGAGCACGTACGAACTGCGCATGCGTGAGTGGCAATAACTCTCCTTACCAGCAGGTGGCGGTAGTGTGTATTCGTCATTCAAAACAGGCAACAACCGGAACACAGAGAAGAAGAACAGACAGTGATATAAACAAACAACAAATGGCGTGTGCGGTAGCTCCACCTTAGCATGTGTTCTTTGCAGGTGCTTGTTGAGGTTTGACGTGGTGTTTCCAGCAGTATATAACAGCTTCTGGCCTGGACACAGTTTGCACCTCACCGTCACATTCCTGTCTATTCTTCGGATGAACTCAAAATAATGGGCATACCTCCACCCCTCGAGAGTTATCGCTGACTCAGCCATGTGTATGCAGCACTGCACGTGGAGATGTGGACGCGCAAGTCGCGCAGATTACGTACATATAAACCTACAAAGTACTGATATAGTAAATTCATTTTTTTTTATTTTTGTGTAGTTGTATATTGCAATAATAAGGTATGGTTGTCACAAAATCCCACGGCACATCCGGACTTGCCTCACGGCACACCAGTGTGCCGCGGCACACCGTTTGGGAACCACTGATCTAGAGAATTGGAACGGCACTTATCATGGCTGCCACTGAGGGACTTCCGGGTCATTTCACTCCTTTAGGAAGGGTCCTAAGCTAAATGGACTATTCGACTTCAGCCCAGCTTACAGCTTCCTGCCTAAGACCAGTATCGAGGAATGTTAAGCCCTCCCACTATTTTCCAAGAGGGCGTTGCCAGATTTTCAATTTCAGGTTTTATCCAGGAGATGGCGTTTCATTCACAAATACAGAAAGACACGTTTCATGGACTTGCAGTTGTGTTTTGAAGAACATTTGAACACATATTTTAGATCAACTAAAGCAGGGGTACTCAAATACAAATCTTAAAGGTCCAACATAAATGTTTCAATAAGACAAAGGTCCGTTTATTACGTTCATTCAAACTTTTAAACAATTGCAACAAGATTCTTAACACGAGGTTGCAAAAGTAATCTGTAAGCAGCTGTTTTCATTGTTGTTGTGTCTGTGCTCGACCCCTCAGAGTCGCAGTGTAAGAGCTGCAGGTATGAATAAAGGCAGCTGCACCCTCTTTCATTCAGCATCCATTAGTGCTTTATAAATGTCTCTCCCCCCCCCCCCCCCTTGTGTGTCCACTGAGGTTCCTCAGGCCCAACACATCTTCAACAAACTCCCCCTTTACCTCATCATAACAACTCACACACACCAGCAACTGAGCATTGTCAGTGGTGTCCGTGGACTCACCCACAGCTAAGGAAATGCACTGCATGTTCTATTCCATCACAAAGCTGATGAATCAAATCACCAGCCAGTCTTTATGTTCTTCTGGTTGCTGGAATCTGAGAGGGGGTTTGCTTGATTTTACCTGTTGTTTCCTCTTTGTGTTTGCCTTCACATGGCCTCCATCACTTCAGGCATGCCTTCTTTTATACTCAGTTATGATCCAGTGGAAGGTCCTTACCTGCTGGCCTAGTTCAATCAAAGTGGTTACTTTCTGTTGGCTGTGCAGTGTAGTTTTACACACCGTCTTATTTGACTTTCTCAGGACTTAAAACAGTTTTTTGGGGGCAGACCCCCTCAAAGAAGTAAGGTAAGGTCATCATCTTAATAGTTGTGTATGCTCATCCGTGAGCAGAGCATCAAGTTGGCTATAACAGCTGAATGCGGCGATTACCATTTTGTTCAGCAAAACGCCTCACAAACGTATTCAGATCAACAGCTTTAGTGCGTTTTGATTCGATGCTGAGTGCAGCCGCACTGACGGTCTCTTCTCTAGACCGCAAATACCTCATTCCTTCAGTGCTTGGGTCCGAATGCTTCTCGTTTTGCGCCGTCCCGTTCAAATGAAATCGCCGCCAATCATATGTCCACGGTCCACGCTCGCGCCAGGACCGGGGGAGGGGTTACATGACGTGTATCTTGTGCTGCATTCACTTGCACTCGGACATTAGAGACTTTCTCTCATAAATGTCCGATGAGCCACAACTTTTCTTTCAAAACAAAGCTGCCAACTGGGGTGGCAGCTGGGGTGGCAAGGCCTATTTGTAGGGTGTCAGTTGCCCCCCCGGTAGGTGAAACTAGGCTACTAGCTACAGCACAGATGGAACTAGATGAGCTGTTCACTCTCGCTCTGATTTTTTTTTTTTTAAACTCTCGCTCTGACTCAGACAGGTTGAAAGAGACGAGACACACATTTTT
>NW_027262783.1:0-23021 GCF_902827115.2 Pseudochaenichthys georgianus | reverse complement strand
GGTGAGGAGAGACGGAGAGAGGAGAGACAGGTGAGGAGGAGACAGGTGAGGAGAGACGGAGAGAGGAGGAGACAGGTGAGGAGAGACAGGTGAGGAGAGACAGGTGAGGAGAGACGGAGAGAGGTGAGACAGGTGAGGAGAGACAAGGTGAGGAGAGACAGGAGAGGAGAGACGGAGAGAGGTGAGACAGGTGAGGAGAGACAGGTGAGGAGAGACGGAGAGAGGTGAGACAGGTGAGGAGAGACAGGTGAGGAGAGACGGAGGAGGTGAGACAGGTGAGGAGAGACAGGTGAGGAGAGACAGGTGAGGAGAGACAGGTGAGGAGAGACGGAGAGAGGTGAGACAGGTGAGGAGAGACAGGTGAGGAGAGACGGAGAGAGGTGAGACAGGTGAGGAGAGACAGGTGAGGAGAGACAGGTGAGGAGAGACGGAGAGACAGGTGAGGAGAGACGGAGAGAGGTGAGACAGGTGAGGAGAGACAGGTGAGGAGAGACGGAGAGAGGAGAGACAGGTGAGGAGAGACAGGTGAGGAGACAGGTGAGGAGACAGGTGAGGAGAGACGGAGAGAGGTGAGACAGGTGAGGAGAGACAGGTGAGGAGAGACGGAGAGAGGTGAGACAGGTGAGGAGAGACGGAGAGAGGTGAGACAGGTGAGGAGAGACAGGTGAGGAGACAGGTGAGGAGAGACGGAGAGAGGTGAGACAGGTGAGGAGAGACAGGTGAGGAGAGACAGGTGAGGTGAGACGGAGAGAGGTGAGGACAGGTGAGGAGAGACGGAGAGAGGTGAGACAGGTGAGGAGAGACAGGTGAGGAGAGACGGAGAGAGGTGAGACAGGTGAGGAGAGACAGGTGAGGAGAGACGGAGAGAGGTGAGACAGGTGAGGAGAGACAGGTGAGGAGAGACAGGTGAGGAGAGACGGGGTGAGGAGAGACAGGTGAGGAGAGACGGAAAGAGGTGAGGAGAGACAGGTGAGGAGAGACGGAGAGAGGTGAGACAGGTGAGGAGAGACGGAGAGAGGTGAGACAGGTGAGGAGAGACGGAGAGAGGTGAGACAGGTGAGGTGAGACGGAGAGAGGTGAGACAGGTGAGGAGAGACGGAGAGGTGAGACAGGTGAGGAGAGACGGAGAGAGGTGAGACAGGTGAGGAGAGACGGAGAGAGGTGAGACAGGTGAGGAGAGACGGAGAGAGGTGAGACAGGTGAGGAGAGACAGGTGAGGAGAGACAGGTGAGGAGAGACGGGGTGAGGAGAGACAGGTGAGGAGAGACGGAGAGAGGTGAGGAGAGACAGGTGAGGAGAGACGGAGAGAGGTGAGACAGGTGAGGAGAGACGGAGAGAGGTGAGACAGGTGAGGAGAGACGGAGAGAGGTGAGACAGGTGAGGTGAGACGGAGAGAGGTGAGACAGGTGAGGAGAGACGGAGAGGTGAGACAGGTGAGGAGAGACGGAGAGAGGTGAGACAGGTGAGGAGAGACAGGTGAGGAGAGACGGAGAGAGGTGAGACAGGTGAGGAGAGACAGGTGAGGAGAGACGGAGAGAGGTGAGACAGGTGAGGAGAGACAGGTGAGGAGAGACAGGTGAGGAGAGACGGAGAGAGGTGAGACAGGTGAGGAGAGACAGGTGAGGAGAGACAGGTGAGGAGAGACGAGAGAGGTGAGACAGGTGAGGTGAGACAGGTGAGGAGAGACAGGTGAGGAGAGACAGGTGAGGAGAGAAAGAGAGAGGTGAGACAGGTGAGGAGAGACGGAGAGAGGTGAGACGGAGAGAGGTGAGACAGGTGAGGAGAGACGGAGAGAGGTGAGACGGAGAGAGGTGAGACAGGTGAGGAGAGACGGGTGAGGAGAGACAGGTGAGGAGAGACAGGTGAGGAGAGACGGAGAGAGGTGAGACGGAGAGAGGTGAGACATGTGAGGAGAGACAGGTGAGGAGAGACGGAGAGAGGTGAGACAGGTGAGGAGAGACAGGTGAGGAGAGACATGTGAGGAGAGACAGGTGAGGAGGAGACAGGTGAGGAGAGACATGTGAGGAGAGACAGGTGAGGAGAGACAGAGAGAGGTGAGACAGGTGAGGAGAGACAGGTGAGGAGAGACAGAGAGAGGAGAGACAGGTGAGGAGAGACGGAGAGAGGTGAGACAGGTGAGGAGAGACAGGTGAGGAGAGACAGGTGAGGAGAGACGTGTGTGTGTGTGTGTGTGTGTGTGTGTGTGTGTGTGTGTGTGTGTGTGTGTGTGTGTGTGTGTGTGTGTGTGTGTGTGTGTGTGTGTGTGTGTGTGTGTGTGTGTGTGTGTGTGTGTGTGTGTGTGTGTGTGGGGGGTTATTAAAGGTCGCTCTCAGCTGTTCTTCATCAGGTTACGTGGTTGCGTAGCGTCGAGAGCAAACAACAACAGACTCGCTGCTATCAAGGAACACTAAGCTGTATCTTCATTGATACGCAGGAGAGGACTCTTTAAAGTAGAGACACTACATACTGATATACTCCTGAACATGTCGAGAAAGAGAGGGACTCTTTAAAGTAGAGACACTACACACTGATATACAGCTGAACATCAGCAGGAGAGGACTCTTTAAAGTAGAGACACTACATACTGATATGCACCTGAACATCAGCAGGAGAGGACTCTTTAAAGTAGAGACACTACATACTGATATACACCTGAACATCAGCAGGAGAGGACTCTTTAAAGTAGAGACACTACATACTGATATACACCTGAACATCAGCAGGAGAGGACTCTTTAAAGTAGAGACACTACATACTGATATACCCCTGAGCATCAGCTGGAGAGGACTCTTTAAAGTAGAGACACTACATACTGATATACTCCTGAACATGTAGAGAAAGAGAGGGACTCTTTAAAGTAGAGACACTACACACTGATATACTCCTGAACATGTCGAGAACGAGAGGGACTCTTTAAAGTAGAGACACTACACACTGATATACTCCTGAACATGTCGAGAAAGAGAGGGACTCTTTAAAGTAGAGACACTACACACTGATATACTCCTGAACATGTCGAGAAAGAGAGGGACTCTTTAAAGTAGAGACACTACACACTGATATACTCCTGAACATGTCGAGAAAGAGAGGGACTCTTTAAAGTAGAGACACTACACACTGATATACTCCTGAACATGTCGAGAAAGAGAGGGACTCTTTAGTTCCTCTACAAACTCGTTCCAAAGTAAATAATGCGACTAAACGCTGGTTCTTTTCAGTAAAAGTTATTTTAATTCAGCCAGGATTTTTTCGCCCTGTTTTCTGGCTCCTTCCCGATGAAAGCCCAACATGTGCCACGTTGATCTGTGCATAATCAGCGCTCTGTAATCTGAATCTAAAACCACAATGTTAGTTTTGCACTAAATGCTGAAACATGTGACGAAGACACATCTCTAACAAAAGATCCAAACAGATACTAATCAGCTGTTATGCAATACTCTCTGATGACTGAAAATAACTTCAGAAACCTAAAAATATAAAAGTTCCTTTCCTGTCCGACTCTTCTCTGAACAGTGAGCTCTGCAGGATGAATACTTGTACTTCATATACTTTAACTGCACACTTATTACTTGTACTTTAATAAGAACACAAACAATATCTTTACTTCGAGTCATTTAACCAGGTTTTACTGCAGAATAAATACTTTTGCTGCAAGTACTTTACATACATGTTACTACATACTAACAACAAATACTACTTTGAGTAATTGAACGACCTTTGAAGGCAGAATGAGTAGAAATAATAACACGTGAAGTACTTTAACTACATTTTACTTCTGAATCAATACTTTTACTTTTAGTACTTCTACAATTGTGTGTATAGTCAGTTAAACTACTGTTAATACTTTAACTACATTATACTTCTGAATCAATGCTTTTACTTTCTGTTTGTTTGACTGCATGTCTCTGTTTATCAGTCATTATTTCAGGAACAACAATAAACAGCTCCTGACTGTACGCTCTGTTCTGATTGGATAGACTCTGATTCTTCTCGTTACAGCTGCTGTCGCTGAATAGGCATTTTATTTTGGCGGGTTGTGGAGAGAGAGACAAAGAAGCATCTGTACTCTAAAGAAAGATACCAGAGCCCAGTCTGCTCTGTTGTGATTGGTCAACCGCTTAAAGATGTCCCACGCCTATCACATACATATGCCCCGCCCCCTAGGCCTATCACATACAGATGTCCCGCCCCCTAGCCTATCACGTACATATGCCCCGCCCCCTAGGCCTATCACATACAGATGTCCTGCCCCCTAGGCCTATCACGTACAGATGTCCCGCCCCCTTGGCCTATCGCATACAGATGTCCCGCCCCCTAGCCTATCACGTACATATGTCCCGCCCCCTAGGCCTATCGCATACAGATGTCCCGCCCCCTAGCCTATCACGTACATATGTCCCGCCCCCTAGGCCTATCACATACAGATGTCCCGCCCCCTAGGCCTATCACATACAGATGTCCCGCCCCCTAGGCCTATCGCATACATATGTCCCGCCCCCTAGCCTATCACGTACATATGTCCCGCCCCCTAGGCCTATCACATACAGATGTCCCGCCCCCTAGGCCTATCACGTACATATGTCCCGCCCCCTAGGCCTATCACATACAGATGTCCCGCCCCCTAGGCCTATCACGTACATATGTCCCGCCCCCTAGGCCTATCACATACAGATGTCCCGCCCCCTAGGCCTATCACATACAGATGTCCCGCCCCCTAGGCCTATCGCATACAGATGTCCCGCCCCCTAGGCCTATCACGTACATATGTCCCGCCCCCTAGGCCTATCACATACAGATGTCCCGCCCCCTAGCCTATCACGTACATATGTCCCGCCCCCTAGGCCTATCGCATACAGATGTCCCGCCCCCTAGCCTATCACGTACATATGTCCCGCCCCCTAGGCCTATCACGTACAGATGTCCCACCCCCCAGGCCTATCACGTACAGATGTCCCATCCCCCTAGGCCTATCACGTACAGATGTCCCACCCCCCAGGCCTATCACGTACAAGCGCGTGTGTTCCATAGTGATGTCACTACGTTCTGGAAGTAAACAAAGGAGTCCAATGGAGGATTTTTATACTTTTTTTAAAGTGTCTTTTTTGCTTTATTTAAGTTTGATTTCTGTGTTAAGAATGTAGACGTTTGTTTTAGTGATTTAAGAGCTTCATTTTCCTCTAATTAACCAAAAGAAAGTAAAAGGAAATGTTTATAAGTCTTAGACATCTTTCTTATTATATACTTAATAAAAGCATTTCACCTGGACTTCTTAGTGTTAAAAGAATCACATATACCTGATATTAAGATATATTCGTTTAGTTTGTAATGTATTTATTGACATTACCGGATTTATATATATACGGTTATTATTTAATGTAAGTTGGGCCACTAATTTACATGCAACAGTTCCTTAGAAACATTAGATAAATGCCTTAAAAAAGCCTTAACTTAAGTAAAGACTTTCAGTTCTTCTCCTGTAATGATGATATATTATATTCAGGGTCAATGAGCGTAGGGGAGAAAATGTGAACAGATAAATGCGGTTTATAAATAAAAGAGGGATAAAGTGACTCGCATGTCGAAGCTAACAGTTTAAAGATGACTCTGGACACGAGAGATGGGATTAGATTAAAGAGAGCGCGGTCATATTAACCACTCAGAGGGAAACACAAAGGCTCCGGTTGTAAAGGACAGTAATTAAAGACCGCATTACACCGCCGTCACTACCAGAGGTCAACAACAACACACCCCGAGGTCAACAACAACAACAACACGCTTCGTCGCTGAAACACCCCTGAACGCGGAGAGGAATGGAGCGGTGCGAGTCCTAAAACCAGGAAGTGAGTCAGCATGCTCCACTTCCTGTTCCCTGGTCTCAGAGCCAATGGGATCGCTCCGTAGGGTTTAGTATCTGAACTACGGTCTGAGGTTGAGACGCGGTGAAGAGACGTTTTGTTCCAGGACATTAAACCATCAGCAGCGACCCCAGAGTGGACGTGCCTGAGAAACGATGGTTGTTACCGAGCGGCTGAACAGGACTACAGAAGTCGTGGAGGCCGTCGTACGTCATTACGCCGAACACGTGAACACTCCTCTGAGCTAGCTTCTGTTCTGCTTGAAAGCCAGTCCCTGCCTCCTGCAGAGTGTTCAGACAAACGCTTCAACTCGTCCATCTAGAATCTGTTTGAATATGGATCGGAAGAAGCCATATCTAGGAGCTTATATTATTTAATAGTTATCCATTTATTTTATTGTTCTTTCTTGTTTATAGGCAAGGCAAGTTTATTTATAGAGCACTTTTCAACGCAAGGCAATTCAAAGTGCTTTACAAAAAAAGAAAGACATTAAGCATTAAAAAAGAAAAGCTAATCAAATAAACATTAAGGAAAAGTACATGGATAAAAGTTACAGTGCAGTTTAAGATATGAATAGTTCAATTAAAAGCAGCGACAAAAAGAAAAGTCTTCAGCCTGGATTATAGCAAATCTTCCTTTTAATTATTATTTAAGTTGATCAAATAAGTTGTTCTCTGCCTCTGTTCTTGTGAAGGCAGCCTCTGGGCGCCGGGGGAGGGGAGGCCTGCTCATTATAAAGCTGGGAAACAGGTGGGAGTGGGCGGGGCTTATGGTTTTTACCATCGGGTAAGAAGGAAGAGAAATGCTCGACTGAAACGACTTTTGCTCGGATCTTGATTCTTTCCCATGCGTAAGATTAGCCTCAGCGGCGCTTTGCTTTGATTTATATTTCTTTCTTATATTTTTATGGCCGCTATAGATCTTAAGTTAACCTGCAGGTCCGCTGCAACTCTGACTTCTTTTAAATCCAGACGGAAGACTTTTCTTTTTGTCGCTGCTTTTAATTGAACTATTCATATCTTAAACTGCACTGTAACTTTTATCCATGTACTTTTTCTTTTAATGTTTATTTTATTAGCTTTTCTTTTTTAATGCTTAATGTCTTTCATCTTTTGTAAAGCACTTTGAATTGCCTTGCGTTGAAAAGTGCTATATAAATAAACTTGCCTTGCCTAAGTCGGCGTGACGTTGAAGTCGTGCTGCTGGACTCGGCTGTAGCTCCTTGATAGCATCACGTTAGCATTTAGCTTCTGGAGATTAGATTTATGATCCAACATTATAAAAAGTAGACGTGAGGAGATTATCCTGAACAAAACATTTATCAAACCGGTTCCGTTTCCACAGATCTTATTTTTTACAATATTCCTAAATCTTTTCTGCCGAGGGAACCAGCCGCCTCCTTCCGGTAAACACGTCCTCCCTGCACCGCTCTGCAATCAAGACTTTTAACGGCTTGATTTCATATCGACAAGCACTTCTCAAAACTAAGAAAAACTGGAATATTTTAGGACTTTTTAAAGTTGTATTCTCGTTTTGAAATTACTGCTGAAAACAAAGAAATATTAATAGTATCTTTGACAACGTTTACATTTAATGTCAATAAATAAACGTATCATATCGGCAAGCCAGGGTACTGAACGTGTTTTTGATTTGTTTTATTATCGATTGATTGTTGGGTCTTTAAATCTTTGAGACTAAGAAAATGTATATTCACGATTCGCATTAAAATCAAAACATGCTCTGACCATAACGTCATAATATGAAGACACTATGATAGAAAACATCAAACTATATTCGATATTCATTCTTTGTGCCGCTGCGCCTCCCTGGGTGCGTTTGTCCCGGTCGCCCTGACGGAAAATACATTTCTCTCTCCAATCTGCAAACCCCCCAAAAAGATGTCTGAGCTCGGTGTAATCCCTCCGAGGACACGACGATTACCCCCAGTAATCTCCACACACACACACACACACACACACACACACACACACACACACACACACACACACACACACACACACACACACACACACACACACACACACACACACACACACACACACACACACACACACACACACACACACACACACACACACACACACACACACACACACACACCTGATTGAAGCAAAGATAAACCCGTGAGCTGGACGTTGAAAAGTCAGAATCAATATAGAATTTTTTAAAAATAAATGAACTGTTGATGATGGGATGGTAGACTAAAAGCTTTAGAATCCAAACTATAACACAATACCCTGTATCAAGGTCGATGCAGAACAAGTGACCTTTGACCTTTTAGAGAGGTTTAGCACAACAACCCACTTCTGGGGTCCTTTGGGTGCATTTCCATTTCTCTGGAACCCATCGGTCGATGTTGGTGACACCTCTCTCTAAATCCATCTAAACCAGGCGGGTCAAACTCATATCCAGTCTCGTGTGTGTGTGTGTGTGTGTGTGTGTGTGTGTGTGTGTGTGTGTGTCCGCACCTGTAGCCTGTTATTGTCTCATGACACCGCCCTGTGAATGAATCAAAGTATATAGAAGTGGTCTTGAACACATGTGTCCCTCAGACAGAGGCTGAGCCTCCTGTCATCATTAATGGACGTCTCTTTAAGATGACCGCTCAGAGGAGAGGAGTTCTCCTTTCTCTAACCGCCTGCTGCTTCCCCTCCTCTCTCCTTGGTTCCTCGATCCTCGGCTCCCCTCCTCTCCCCTCCTCAGTTCCCCTCCTAGGTTCCCCTCCTCTCCCCTCCTCGGCGCCCCTCCTCTCTCCTCGGTTCCCCTCCTCTCTCCTCGGTTCCCCTCCTCGGCTCCCCTCCTCTCTCCTCGGTTCCCCTCCTCGGCTCCCCTCCTCTCTCCTCGGTTCCCCTCCTCGGCTCCCCTCCTCTCTCCTCGGTTCCCCTCCTCGGCTCCCCTCCTCTCTCCTCGGTTCCCCTCCTCGAATCCTCTCTCCTCGGTTCCCCTCCTCGAATCCTCTCTCCTCGGCTCCCCTCCTCTCTCCTCGGTTCCCCTCCTCGAATCCTCTCTCCTCGGCTCCCCTCCTCTCTCCTCGGTTCCCCTCCTCGAATCCTCTCTCCTCGGTTCCCCTCCTCGGTTCCCCTCCTCGAATCCTCTCTCCCCTCCGCTCTCCTCGGTTCCCCTCCTCGAATCCTCTCTCCTCGACTCCTCTCTCCTCGGTTCCCTCCCTCTCTCCTCGGTTCCCTCCGTGGGCCACATTAGCATTATGGTTGCACTCAAAGGGCCGGTTGTAACTACATATAAATATAAATATCTAATAGATATATATAAAATAATGTATTATATCACATTATTGCCTCTGAATTGGATTATTATCAGATAGGATATTAACTTAGTAATTAACTTCGCCTGAAAGCAGAAGTCCGGGGCAAACAATTGCAAGTCTCTTCAGTGGCATGTCACAAAACGAGGTGCATTGTGGGACATGTAGTTTATGGGCAACCTGCTTCTGTAAACGTATATATATTCTTTGCGGGGCCACAGGAAATGAGGTTGCCGGATTTGGCCCCGGCCTTGAGTTTGAGGCCCCGGATCTAAACATCACCATTAGTGAACGAGCGATGTGCAGCCGGAATGCCCAAGGCCGGAGGCTGGGTGCAGCTCTCATACACACGATACGAAAACTAGGCTTTTGCCGTAAATGTTATGACGGGTTATCAGGAATCATTTCGAAGTGAGACATCGGATTTCCTTCAGCAGCGTTGCTATGCGTTGCTATGCGTTGCTATGCGTTTCTATGCGTTGCTATGCGTTGCTATGCGTTCGATGCCATTGAACACAACTGTTGATCAGAGAACAGCAAAGGCTCGCCGTATCCGTTTTAAGGTGAAGTTGTGCGTTGTCTTTGCCTGCCTTCGCTGTCGTGAGTTTTGGTCGCACCGTGAGGACACTTATACCATTGGAATCTGTGGAATCTCAGCTTTCATATGATATCTAGTTTGTGCACCGTGTATATCGTGAGTTATGTGCCAAGTGCGTTAGCACTCTTTCGCTTAGTGCTAATTCAGCAGACGCTCGGCGTTAGAGTTTTGTTTGGGCTCATATCGTTAAGTCGGTCTGACACATTCATAGGTTGTTAAATGTTAAGAAGCCCAGAGACACAGTTTTGTGGAAAAAAAAGCTTAACAGGTTAATAGAATGACCTCCATTCATTAAAATAACTTTATGTTGATACGCTACTCCATTTTCCAATATAATAATTAGTAATTTTAACAACATTTTACTTGGTCCACTTCTTTCCCTACATATGAAAGACCCGCCACCCTGATGTGGAACACAGCGATGTGCCGATGACTCTGATGTATGTGCCTGCAGACACAGAGCAAAGGGCTGCTGATGAACGGACCTCAGCCTGTTTTAGTGACAGTTCATCGATGGGGACCGTCCACGACACCATCAATAAATAACTAAATATAAAATTATTATTAACTTATTTTTTTAAATAAATCAACATTGTGTTGGTTGACAGAAATGCTGACATTTTCAGAAATGACTTATTTAATAAGTCAACGTTTATCAAAGTACCTTTATTTTTGGGATTTTTTGAAAAATAATTTCAGTTTTGGGAAATAATTTATTTTAAAACATATTTCTGAATTTTTATAAAATAACCTCACTTTGGAAAAATGTGAGAAATCAAAATCAGGGACCAACACAGAAATGCACCATCCCAGCACCGGAGCTGACGAGGTGTAAAGGCATCCGATGTGACGGACAGGAGAGGAGCAGGAAGCAGCTTCATCTATTAGTGATGAAGACGCTGAGGTTTGCAGGACGAAGAGTAAAGGCTGCGGTTTGAAAGACACGCGTCTCCTGAAAGCACTGCGTGTTTCCTGCGAGGTGATGAAGGCCAGGCTCACCCGTATGCAAATATATGTATCAATCCAAATATGTGTCCATTCGAACGACCAACGTTAAATAATACTCTTTAAAAGAATGTAAAGAAAAATACACAATGAAAACAGTGTCGGACAGAAAAGGAGGTAAATGAGAAAAGTTACAAAAAAATAGCTGAATTTGGAGAAAAAAATACTTGATTTTTGTGAAATTAAATCGCTTTGAAAATTTAAAAGTACGTTTTTTTAAATGTACCTTGTTATTGTTGAATTACTACGTCCTCAAAAAGGACAACAATGCTCCATGTAAATTCAGAATTCCCCTCAGAACCTTAAGCAGCTAACGTCTGGCCGAGATGTTGATATATTCAACAGTTTGGGAAACATGTTCCATGATATGTAAAGGTCACCCATCATGCCATCTTCAGGCAACAGCACAGGTCTCGGATATATACAAAAATATATATACTGTTTCACTTCCTGTTTCTAAAGGGCTGATTCTCAATGAGATTTCAACCTGTATAAATAACAACGAGGAGGGGGCGGAGCTTATGCCGGCTCACGCGGGACCCGGCAGATACTCTAAAAAGCTGCGGTGATGAAACGCAAGGATTATTAGATGAAGGATTATTTCTGAAACAGAATGGAGCTCAAAGGCTTTCTCTGTTGCCGGTTACATGCAGCTCGAGTGGCTCGAATCTGAAAATACACAGCCGGAACAAATCTGCCTCTTCCTCACAGAGCCCCTCCCCCAACACACACGAACGCACACACGACCAATCAGGGCAGAGATCGGTGTGTGCCCAGAGGGAAGGCTGACAGGCAGGCAGGCCGTCCGGTTACTTTAGCCGGCTCAGATGATTGGTCGAGGTTTTTACAGCGCCACGGCTTCCCAGAGAGGATGTTTTGTATGGATTTGTTGTCAAAGCACTTCAGATGTTCATGGCCGTCGGGACGTTGAGAGCATTCCATGGAATATAACAAGTGTTTCTGAAGCGAATTACCTAAACTACCTTTAAACTTCCCGTCCACTTTCAGTACATATTTTAATGTCAATCTTCAATCAGTTTCCAGTCCACTTTCTGTCAGTTGAGTTTTCGGTGCATGTTGACTATTGAAAGTCAAAGTTTTTGAGTCAACTTTTTACTTTTGAAGCCTCAACTTTCTATTGTAAAAGTTCTGTCAACTTTCTGTCAACTTTTAGTCCATTTTCTGTAATTCTTCGGTCAAACTTTTGTCAACTTTCAGTCCGTTTTTGAGTAAATTCTTTGTTTCGTACTTTCAAATTTGCCCTTCTGTGGGACGAATAAAGGAATTCTGACGTTGAACTTTCAGTCCACGTTAGGTAGGGCTGGGCAATTAATCGTATTTTAATCGCAATTACGATTTTGGCCTGCCACAATTACGAAAACAACATAATCGAAAAAATTATAAAAAATCTAATTAATGTTAGTCTAATTTGTTTATCATATTTATATGTTTAGCAGCTTGTGGAAGTGCGCTCAAATATTTGTTGATCTTGTTTATTGGTATTTATTATTTTGATATTATTTATTTAAATGCGTCATTTATTTTATTTATTTCTGTATTGGTTTTCAGTTGAATTATACGTTCAAGATAATCAAGAGTTAAAAAGATACTGTTCAAATTATTATTTGTTTTAAAGTTTAATAAATGTTTTCAAAGTCAATGAATAATCGTATTTAATAATCGTGATATCAATTCTTGACCAAAATAATCGCGATCATGATTTTTGCCATAATCGAGCAGCCCTAACGTGAGGTCGACCTTCGGTCAGTTTTCACTCACAAATCTATAATAAAAGCCGACTCTCTCACGGCAGCTTCCAGTCAGCTTTAGAGTCAGCTTTAGAGTCAGCTTCCAGGCAGCTTTAGAGTCAGCTTTAGAGTCAGCTTCCAGGCAGCTTTAGAGTCAGCTTTAGAGTCAGCTTTAGAGTCAGCTTCCAGGCAGCTTTAGAGTCAGCTTCCAGGCAGCTTTAGAGTCAGCTTTAGAGTCAGCTTCCAGGCAGCTTTAGAGTCAGCTTCCAGGCAGCTTTAGAGTCAGCTTCCAGGCAGCTTTAGAGTCAGCTTTAGAGTCAGCTTCCAGGCAGCTTTAGAGTCAGCTTTAGAGTCAGCTTCCAGTCAGCTTTAGAGTCAGCTTCCAGGCAGCTTTAGAGTCAGCTTTAGAGTCAGCTTCCAGTCAGCTTTAGAGTCAGCTTCCAGGCAGCTTTAGAGTCAGCTTCCAGGCAGCTTTAGAGTCAGCTTTAGAGTCAGCTTCCAGTCAGCTTTAGAGTCAGCTTCCAGGCAGCTTTAGAGTCAGCTTTCGAGTCAGCTTTCGAGTCAGCTTTCGAGTCAGCTTTAGAGTCAGCTTCCAGTCAGCTTTAGAGTCAGCTTCCAGTCAGCTTTAGAGTCAGCTTCCAGTCAGCTTTAGAGTCAGCTTCCAGTCAGCTTCCAGTCAGCTTTAGAGTCAGCTTCCAGTCAGCTTTAGAGTCAGCTTTAGAGTCAGCTTTAGAGTCAGCTTTAGAGTCAGCTTCCAGTCAGCTTTAGAGTCAGCTTCCAGTCAGCTTTAGAGTCAGCTTCCAGTCAGCTTTAGAGTCAGCTTTAGAGTCAGCTTCCAGTCAGCTTTAGAGTCAGCTTCCAGGCAGCTTTAGAGTCAGCTTTAGAGTCAGCTTTAGAGTCAGCTTCCAGGCAGTTTAGAGTCAGCTTCCAGGCAGTTTAGAGTCAGCTTCCAGTCAGCTTTAGAGTCAGCTTCCAGGCAGCTTTAGAGTCAGCTTTAGAGTCAGCTTCCAGGCAGCTTTAGAGTCAGCTTCCAGGCAGCTTTAGAGTCAGCTTCCAGGCAGCTTTAGAGTCAGCTTTAGAGTCAGCTTTAGAGTCAGCTTTAGAGTCAGCTTTAGAGTCAGCTTCCAGTCAGCTTTAGAGTCAGCTTCCAGTCAGCTTTAGAGTCAGCTTCCAGTCAGCTTTAGAGTCAGCTTTAGAGTCAGCTTCCAGGCAGCTTTAGAGTCAGCTTCCAGGCAGCTTTAGAGTCAGCTTCCAGGCAGCTTTAGAGTCAGCTTTAGAGTCAGCTTTAGAGTCAGCTTCCAGTCAGCTTTAGAGGCAGCTTTAGAGTCAGCTTTAGAGTCAGCTTCCAGTCAGCTTTAGAGTCAGCTTCCAGGCAGCTTTAGAGTCAGCTTCCAGGCAGCTTTAGAGTCAGCTTCCAGTCAGCTTTAGAGTCAGCTTCCAGGCAGCTTTAGAGTCAGCTTCCAGGCAGCTTTAGAGTCAGCTTCCAGGCAGCTTTAGAGTCAGCTTCCAGGCAGCTTTAGAGTCAGCTTTAGAGTCAGCTTTAGAGTCAGCTTTAGAGTCAGCTTCCAGTCAGCTTTAGAGGCAGCTTCCAGTCAGCTTTAGAGTCAGCTTCCAGTCAGCTTTAGAGTCAGCTTCTTGCTTCCAGTCATTTGGAAACCAAACCAGATCTCAACCCGTAACCTCTCCTGACAACAGAAACCCGATGTTCTTCCTTTAGCTGCTGCAGTTTCTGTCGACTGTGGTTTTTGGGGGTTATTGAGGATGTTGATTTCTGACATGGTCCAGCTAATAAATGGAAAGTAGTAACATCTGTACTCTGTGCGCTGATTTTGATTCACTTTGTGTAGATCTCACTCAAAACTGCTATTTTCAATCCTAAAAATGTCAGAAATTAAGTCAGCATCCTCAATAACCTCCAAAGACTGCCCTTAAATTGTCTGCATGCTAACTAATGCTAATCAAAACATATTATTAGCATCCGTAGTTCCTCTGAGCTGGAGACCCTGCTCTGCGTGTCTGTCGTCACCTCCAGGTTCCCGGAGCTGAACCGATACGACATTAAAGTGTGTCGAGAATCCACTGACCGATGAGCGCCTGGAACAGGTTGCTCTGGAAGATGTCGATGACTCTCTGGATGGAGCCTCGGAGCTGCCGGTCCTCGGCGTTGTGCAGCTTCGCTCGATAGTCCTCCAGCAGCAGCAGCGCCCGCTGTGCATCTGTGGAGGGGAGAGAGGAGAGAACACTGATCCCAGGGCAGCTCTGAATGTGCAGAGCAACACGGACACCAGGTCACTTACGATTTCCCTGCAATACGGCCATATGGTGTTCGTAATGTTTTCTTTGTACCGATTCCGTTTCTGATTGTGTGTAAAGCGTCTTTGAGCATTAGGAAAAGCGCTATAAAAATCCAATGTATTATTATTATTATTAGACAGCTGAACGCTTGAGCTTGCACTATTTCTGTTTGTGTTGTTGTTGTTACATACACAACTACACTGTCGAAGGAAAACCAGCAGTGGGTGGAAGTGGACTCCTTTAAGTAAGAGTGCAAATACTATGGTTTTTAAATTAAAGTATATCAGATAAATGTATAGAAGTACGCAGAATGCAGAGGTATGATACCATTGATTATGAAATACTGATCTGAAAGAACATTTCTGCTGCAATCAGAAGAAGAGTTAAAGGGCCGTGTGGAGAGTTTAGTTTGAATAAAGAAGCTTTTATAGGCGGGTGACGGGTTTATAGGAGGATCAACACTTCAAAATCTGCAGCTGAATAAATCAAATCCTGACTCAAATAGAAACCAAAGGAAATCAGATTAAAAATATTAAAATAGTCTTCACATGCAGCCAGTAATAAGAAAGGACCCCTTCAAACACGATATCACAGCTGAAAGGGCTGCAGGGATCAGTCAGTAGGGGCTCGGACTGGGAGCCGTAGGGTCGCCGGTTCAAGTCCCGGACCGGACCTAAATATGGAGTGTGGACTGCTACTTGGAGAGGTCCCAGTTCACCTCCTGCGGACTTCACCCCGGACGCTGTACAATAGCTGCCCACTGCTCCTGGTGCTAGAGTCCTGGGGCTAGAGTCCTGGGGCTAGAGTCCTGGGGCTAGAGTCCTGGGGCTAGAGTCTAGAGTCCTACTACTGGAGTCCTGGTGCTAGAGTCCTGGTGCTGGAGTCCTGGTGCTAGAGTCCTGGTGCTAGAGTCCTGGTGCTAGAGTCCTACTACTGGAGTCCTGGTGCTAGAGTCCTACTACTGGAGTCCTGGGGCTAGAGTCCTGGGGCTAGAGTCCTGGGGCTAGAGTCCTGGGGCTAGAGTCCTGGTGCTAGAGTCCTGGTGCTAGAGTCCTGGTGCTAGAGTCCTACTACTGGAGTCCTACTACTGGAGTCCTGGTGCTGGAGTCCTGGTGCTGGAGTCCTGGTGCTGGAGTCCTGGTGCTAGAGTCCTGGTGCTAGAGTCCTGGTGCTAGAGTCCTGGTGCTAGAGTCCTGGTGCTAGAGTCCTGGTGCTAGAGTCCTGGTGCTAGAGTCCTACTGCTAGAGTCCTGGTGCTAGAGTCCTGGTGCTAGAGTCCTGGTGCTAGAGTCCTGGTGCTAGAGTCCTGGTGCTAGAGTCCTGGTGCTAGAGTCCTGGTGCTAGAGTCCTGGTGCTAGAGTCCTGGTGCTAGAGTCCTACTGCTGGACTCCTGGTGCTAGAGTCCTGGTGCTAGAGTCCTACTGCTGGAGTCCTGGTGCTAGAGTCCTGGTGCTAGAGTCCTGGTGCTAGAGTCCTGGTGCTAGAGTCCTGGTGCTAGAGTCCTGGTGCTAGAGTCCTGGTGCTAGAGTCCTACTGCTGGACTCCTGGTGCTAGAGTCCTGGCTCTGGGTTGCTTTTAACTCACTGTTGACACCATTTGGGATTTTTTTCAAGCTGACATGTATAAAAATCATAATTATATGAGAATATTTGTCTATGGTTTCATGTTTCTACAGTTAACCTACTTGCTGTGCGGGACTGCTGTAAATATTTTATTATAAATCAGATTATATGTTGTTTGATGGAGCATAACGTGGACTAAGGGAAGTATAATGATTACTTTATCTATTAAAACATTCTTTAATTCTCTTTATTACGATTATTTGCAGAAAACCTGCAGAGTACAGATATTTAACAGATAAAAACCTCAAAATATTACATTATTACAAATACAATGTCCTTCTTTAAAGCTTTTAACATAGATTAGATTAGATTTTAACTCACTGTTGACAAGGTTCGGGATTATTATTCAAGGGTGAAAGTGAAAGTGTTAAATATAATAATGATATAAGAACATTTATCATGATTTTACAGGTAACCTATTTGCTGCGGAGGACTGCAGTGCATATCGTATTACTATAAATCAGATTAAATGTTGTTTGAAGGATGATACAGTGGAGTAAAGGGAAGTGTAACGGCTAAATGTTCTATTAAAACATTCTTTAATTGTCTTTATTAGGATTATTTGTAGAAAAACCTGCAGAGTACAGATATTTACCAAATAAAAACCTTTAAAATATATATTTCAAGTTATTACCATAGGTTAGGTTGCTTTGAACTCACTGTTGACACCATTTGGGATTATTATTAAAGGGTAAAAGTGAAATTGCACAGGTGTATAATATGATAAGTATAGTATTTCCTCCATGTTGCTCCCTCTAGCCTCCTGGCTGTGGAGGACTGCTGTAAATATTTTATCATTATAAGAGTTTATTTTTAGTTGGGCTGCTCTCCAGACAAGGTGCCCCATATACAACTTGGTTAGCTCCAGAGGCTAACCGGTGGCTAGCTCCTTACTTTAACTCACTTTAACTAGCCCGGCACAGCACGGCTCGGTGAGGCCGATATAAGCCGTGCTCTCTGGGTTAATGAAAGAGTGATATACCCGTGTTGCTGGCTGTTTTTATGGGTGTTTTTGTGTTAAAACCAGGGTGCAGTTTGAGTTTCTCCCGACAGGCAGTGGTTAGCCGCAGAGCTAAAAGGCTTACCTTTCTTCCTCACTGGCATGGCTCGGCTCGGTTCTACTTCAGTGTGAAACACATACACTCCTCACACACAGGGCGGTGTGTGTGCTGGTTATTCTCTTCCAAGTCTCCCGAAATCCGGCACGACGACAGCAAGTTCCCACCAAACAAACTCACTGTCAGGGAAACTGACACACCGATAAAAACAGAAGTCTCCAGGGGAGGAGGGGGGAGGATCAGAAACAGATCCGGTTAAAAAAAAAAGTAATATCCAATGTAAGAAAATCAACAACAAAAAAGCTCCGGTAGGTCACCGACTCTTCGTGTTGTACTTCCCCGCCTGAGAGGCTCCTTGCCCCGGCGTGCACCGCGCAGGCTGGCCGCTAGAACGTGTCAGCACCGTGAGCCATGCAGACACAGTTTAAGATCCATGAAGGAGCTGCTGGAGGGTTTTAATGATAATCCCAGAAATATTCATATCAAACTTCAGCCTGTGGAGGCACACCTATCCGTGCCAAACCCAGACTGGTTTATCCCGCACTGGTACGCACACTTCCTATGTGTGTATCCCAGTAACAGCCTGCATTCGTGTCAAACTTCTCCCAGTGTAAACCCCTCCTCCTCTCTTTACTTGCACTTCCTCCTCTTTTCTTCCTCCTCCTTCTCCTCCACCTCCCCAGGTTCACAAATTACAAACTTTCCTCCAAAATGGCGTCTCACGGAGCTGCAAATGTGAACCATGTGATTTTCTAAAAACCTCCACCGCCTCCCTCCCTCTCTCTCTCCAACCTGCAGCCGGATTCTGCGCCTCATCTCCGGGCAGCGAGGAGCGGCAAGAGGGGGGTGGAGGGAGAAGTACTCAGAACTGGCAGTAAAAGTAGAAGTACTCAGATATTGTACTTAAGTAGAAGTAGGCTATTCAGATCTTGTACTTGAGTAAAATTAGAAGTATTCAGATATTGTACTTGAGTAAACGTAGAAGTATTCAGATCTTGTACTTCAGTAAAAGTAGAAGTACTCAGATCTTGTACTTGAGTAAATGTAGAAGTATTCAGATCTTGTACTTCAGTAAAAGTAGAAGTACTCAGATCTTGTACTTGAGTAAAAGTAGAAGTATTCAGATCTTGTACTTCAGTAAAAGTAGAAGTACTCAGATCTTGTACTTCAGTAAAAGTAGAAGTACTCAGATCTTGTACTTAGTAAAAGTAGAAGTACTCAGATATTGTACTTGAGTTAAAGTAGAAGTACTCAGATCTTGTTCTTGAGTAAAAGTAGAAGTACTGAGATCTTGTACTTGAGTAAAAGTAGAAGTACCAGAGTGTAGGAATACTCTGTTTCAGTAAAAGTACTGCATTCAAAATGTTCCTCAAGTGAAAGTAGAAAGTATTCTCATCTAAATATAGTGAAAGACAGTGAAAGTAGTCGTTGTGCAGATTGGTCCATTTCAGAATAATATATATGATATGTTTTATAATGATTGATCATGAAAGTGTTCTCAAAGCTGGTGAAGGTGCAGCTAGTCTGAAGTACTTTGTAGACTGCAGGGTAGCTGGTGGAGGTGCAGCTAGTCTGAAGTACTTTGTAGACTGCAGGGTAGCTGGTGGAGGTGCAGCTAGTCTGAAGTACTTTGTAGACTGCAGGGTAGCTGGTGAAGGTGCAGCTAGTCTGAAGTACTTTGTAGACTGCAGGGTAGCTGGTGGAGGTGCAGCTAGTCTGAAGTACTTTGTAGACTGCAGGGTAGCTGGTGAGGTGCAGCTAGTCTGAAGTACTTTGTAGACTGCAGGGTAGCTGGTGAAGGTGCAGCCAGTCTGAAGTACTTTGTAGACTGCAGGGTAGCTGGTGAAGGTGCAGCTAGTCTGAAGTACTTTGTAGACTGCAGGGTAGCTGGTGAAGGTGCAGCTAGTCTGAAGTACTTTGTAGACTGCAGGGTAGCTGGTGGAGGTGCAGCTAGTCTGAAGTACTTTGTAGACTGCAGGGTAGCTGGTGAAGGTGCAGCTAGTCTGAAGTACTTTGTAGACTGCAGGGTAGCTGGTGAAGGTGCAGCCAGTCTGAAGTACTTTGTAGACTGCAGGGTAGCTGGTGAAGGTGCAGCTAGTCTGAAGTACTTTGTAGACTGCAGGGTAGCTGGTGGAGGTGCAGCTAGTCTGAAGTACTTTGTAGACTGCAGGGTAGCTGGTGAAGGTGCAGCTAGTCTGAAGTACTTTGTAGACTGCAGGGTAGCTGGTGAAGGTGCAGCTAGTCTGAAGTACTTTGTAGACTGCAGGGCAGCTGGTGGAGGTGCAGCTAGTCTGAAGTACTTTGTAGACTGCAGGGTAGCTGGTGGAGGTGCAGCTAGTCTGAAGTACTTTGTAGACTGCAGGGTAGCTGGTGGAGGTGCAGCTAGTCTGAAGTACTTTGTAGACTGCAGGGTAGCTGGTGGATTCAGTCCAGGTGGAACTAAAGTCTGATTCAACACTTGATTATATTTCACATCATTCATCTGTGAAGTAACTAAAGGTATTAATACATGTAGTGGAGGAAAGTACACCATGTACCTCAGAACTGTAGTGGAGTAGAAGAACACAGTAGAACCAAAATACCACACAATTGTACTTAAGTATGTACTTGAGTAAATGTACGTATAGTTACTTTCCACCTCTGGGATTTGCAATATAAAACAAGGCACTAAAAATAATAATTCAACAGCAACAAACACACATCAACAGTAGAAATAAAAATATGCCTTGTACACAAAATATATTTTCTTACTTTTATTTGTAAACAAGATTTTTATTGATTAACTTTTTGTTTCTAATAAAATACTGCGTTTTAAGTTAACATTTTACGGGGAAAGTCTTCATTTCGGTTTGAGGGCCCTGTTACCGGTGCAGACTAAACCCTGGTTTTTGAATTGTGATTTAATTACATATTTAAAATTAACATAATTCATGAAATACAACATTATTCCTGATCAGTAAATTATACAAAATAACTGTTTGCATTTGAATACATTCTGTCATTTACTTCCCAACACTGTCAGTTGATTAAACGTCCTGTTGCATTAAGAGTGGTTCCTGCTGCATGATGCATGAGGAGAAGATCAGAGGTCCTGAGGATGAAGATGAAACCTCCTCCTCCTCCTCTTTGTCTCTCCTCTCTCATGTGCTGATGAACCCTTCGCAGCTCTGGCCCAGATTAAAGGAGGCGGCCTTTATTTTTAGACGGCCATGTTTAATGGATGACCTCGCCTTGAGTCTGAGGCTCGTCGTGATGAAGAGGAGGAGAAGAAGAGGAAGAGGCTCTCACGCCATCAGCCACCTGCTGACAGAGGCTCATCGCAGCGGATCAACATGGTTTTTACTTTAGCTCTTCATCGGTCCAAAGGGAAGAGGAAGAGGAGGAGCTTTATTCGGAGCCGGTTACCTCCAACACCGGGCCGACTGTGAGCACACGGGAAAAGCACGCATCAAAAAGACAACGGGGACATGCAGAAACACCCCAAGCTACTACAAAGATGTGTCAAATTGCCATAGACTGAAAAGCATCCGCACAGACGCTGAATGACTACAGAGAAACATACGACTGTAAATAGATGTTAGTCAGTCATAAAGATGAAATATCTACCGGCAGTGATCAGTCGGTAGGGGCTCGGACTGGGAGCCGTAGGGTCGCCGGTTCAAGTCCCCGACCGGACCTAAATATGGAGTGTGGACTGCTACTTGGAGAGGTCCAAGTTCACCTCCTGCCCTGCCGTGGTGCCCTTGAGCAAGGCACCGGACATCTCATTGCTCCCCGGGTGCTGTACAATAGCTGCCCACTGCTAGACTCCTGGGGCTAGAGTCCTGGGGCTAGAGTCCTACTACTAGACTCCTGGTGCTAGACTCCTGGTACTAGACTCCTGGTTCTAGACTCCTGGTACTAGACTCCTGGTTCTTGACTCCTAGTTATAGACTCCTGGTGCTAGACTCCTGGTGCTAGACTCCTGGTTCTAGACTCCTGGTACTAGACTCCTGGTTCTTGACTCCTGGTACTAGACTCCTGGTGCTAGACTCCTGGTACTAGACTCCTGGTGCCAGACTCCTGGTTCTAGACTCCTGGTACTAACCTCCTGGTGCTAGACTCCTGGTTCTAGACTCCTGGTACTAGTCTCCTGGTTCTAGACTCCTAGTACTAGACCCCTGTTCTAGACTCCTGGTACTAGCCTCCTGGTTCTAGACTCCTAGTACTAGACTCCTTGTTCTAGACTCCTGGTACTAGCCTGCTGGTGATAGACTCCTGGTACTAGACTCCTGGTTCTAGTCTGCTGGTGCCAGACTCCTGGTTCTAGACTCCTGGTACTAACCTCCTGGTGCTAGACTCCTGGTTCTAGACTCCTGGTACTAGTCTCCTGGTGCTAGACTCCTGGTTCTAGACTCCTGGTACTAGTCTCCTGGTTCTAGACTCCTGGTGCTAGACTCCTGGTGCTAGACTCCTGGTTCTAGTCTCCTGGTACTAACCTCCTGGTGCTAGACTCCTGGTTCTAGACTCCTGGTGCTAGACTCCTGGTACTAGACTCCTGGTACTAGACTCCTGGTGCTAGACTCCTGGTACTAGACTCCTGGTCCTAGCCTCCTGGTACTAGACTCCTGGTTCTAGACTCCTGGTGCTAGACTCCTGGTACTAGACTCCTAGTTATAGAGTTCTGGTGCTAGACTCCTGGTACTAGACTCCTAGTTATAGAGTTCTGGTGCTAGACTCCTGGTGCCAGACTCCTGGTGCTAGACTCCTGGTACTAGACTCCTGGTACTAGATTCCTGGTACTAAATTCCTGGTACTAGACTGCTAGTTATAGAGTCCTGGTCCTAGCCTCCTGGTGCTAGACTCCTGGTGCTAGACTCCTAGTTATAGGGTCCTGGTTCTAGACTCCTTTTACTAGCCTCCTGGTGTTAGACTCCTGGTACTAGACTCCTGGTACCAGCCTCCTGGTTCTAGGCTCCTGGTACTAGATTCCTGGTACTAAATTCCTGGTACTAGACTGCTAGTTATAGAGTCCTGGTCCTAGCCTCCTGGTGCTAGACTCCTGGTGCTAGACTCCTGGTACCAGCCTCCTGGTTCTAGGCTCCAGGTGCTAGACTCCTGGTGCTAGACTCCTGGTGCTAGACTTCTGCTTCTAGACTCCTGGTACTAGACTCCTGGTTCTAGACTCCTTGTACTAGACTCCTGGTACTAGGCTCCTGGTTCTAGACTCCTTTTACTAGACTCCTGGTGCTAGACTCCTGGTTCTAGACTCCTTGTACTAGACTCCTGGTTCTAGACTCCTGGTGCTAGACTCCTGGTGCTAGACTCCTGGTACCAGACTCCTGGTACTAGACTCCTTGTTCTAGACTCCTGGTACCAGACTCCTGGTACTAGACTCCTGGTGCTAGACTCCTGGTGCTAGACTCATGGTACTAGACTCCTGGTACTAGCCTCCTGGTACTAGCCACCTGGTTCTAGACTCCTAGTACTAGACTCCTTGTTCTAGACTCCTGGTACTAGCCTGCTGGTGATAGACTCCTGGTTCTAGACTCCTGGTACTAGTCTCCTGGTTCTAGACT
>NW_027262782.1:17500-23060 GCF_902827115.2 Pseudochaenichthys georgianus | reverse complement strand
AAGTCCACTTTAATAGAGAGGCAAAGTCCCGCCCATCTACTTCCGCCCCATGTGACCTTATTTCGGAAAAAGTTTGTATTGAAGTCAATCAAATGGAGAGAGAAAGATTATCTTTCGATCCCGTTTGAATTGTGCCAGGAATTACAAATATGATGTTTGTCGATCTTAAAATAATCATTTCCATGTCAAAAAAGTCACAGTTTGTCGTAAAACTGTTGAAATATAAGACTATGAAAAATACGCAACTAGAAAGACTACAAATCCCAGAGTCCCGGTCCCGCATGCTGGCTCTCAGGAAGCGACTAACTCCCCGTGTGTGTGTGTGTGTGTGTGTGTGTGTGTGTGTGTGTGTGTGTGTGTGTGTGTGTGTGTGTGTGTGTGTGTGTGTGTGTGTGTGTGTGTGTGTGTGTGTGTGTGTGTGTGTGTGTGTGTGTGTGTGTGTGTGTGTGTGTGTGTGTACAGCTCTCAACGTGCCCAGACTTGGAGTGATTTCCACCTCTTTTAATACTTTCCGGCTCGTTCTGAAAGAAAGGAGTGAAATGTTCCAACGTGACGGCCGTCTGGGTGTGTGGAGCGAGACGGGAGATGTAGGTCATTGAGCGGTTTCACACAATGTGTTACTTCACAGTTTTACGACACATTTTAATTTTTTTAACTTGCAAAAGTATCTTTTAAATTGACAAACATCATGTGTGTAATTCGTGGCACAATTCAAACGGGATCGAAAGATAATCTTTTTCTCTCCATTGACTTCAATGCATACTTTTTCAGAAATAAGGTCCCATGGGGGAAAGGGAGGGACTTGGCCGCTCTATATGGATTGAACATGAACACCTGAGGGTGTCTGAAGTCTGAGGGTTGTCTTCAGAGGAGGACACGTGTGTTAATTAAAGATAAAACAGCTGAGAGAGAGTGTATCTGGAAGAGAAGAAGAGGAGGCGACAAGAAGATAAAACAGGAGTTCCAAGAAATCAGATAAATGAGGAGAGGTCGATGAAAACAGGAGGAGAGCAGAGAAGGAGAACAAGGTGCAGAAGAAGAGAAGGAGAACAAGGTTCAGAAGAAGGGAAGGAGAACAAGGTGCAGAAGAAGGGAAGGAGAACATGTTGCAGAAGAAGGGAAGGAGAACAAGGTGCAGAAGAAGGGAAGGAGAACAAGGTGCAGAAGAAGGGAAGGAGAACAAGGTTCAGAAGAAGGGAAGGAGAACAAGGTGCAGAAGAAGGGAAGGAGAACAAGGTGCAGAAGAAGGGAAGGAGAACAAGGTGCAGAAGAAGGGAAGGAGAACAAGGTTCAGAAGAAGGGAAGGAGAACAAGGTGCAGAAGAAGGGAAGGAGAACAAGGTGCAGAAGAAGGGAAGGAGAACAAGGTTCAGAAGAAGGGAAGGAGAACAAGGTTCAGAAGAAGGGAAGGAGAACAAGGTTCAGAAGAAGGGAAGGAGAACAAGGTTCAGAAGAAGGGAAGGAGAACAAGGTGCAGAAGAAGGGAAGGAGAACAAGGTGCAGAAGAAGGGAAGGAGAACAAGGTGCAGAAGAAGGGAAGGAGAACAAGGTGCAGAAGAAGGGAAGGAGAACAAGGTGCAGAAGAAGGGAAGGAGAACAAGGTTCAGAAGAAGGGAAGGAGAACAAGGTGCAGAAGAAGGGAAGGAGAACAAGGTGCAGAAGAAGGGAAGGAGAACAAGGTGCAGAAGAAGGGAAGGAGGAGTAGAGACATGTTGACGAAGATTTGTTTGTCCTACTTTTTCTCTCCTTTCTATTAATAGACGGTGGGTTTTTGTTGTCGTCTTTTGATGAATCGCTGATGTTTCGTGCTGATGTCATCAAACCCCAAAACACACACGTACATGATCACACACACACACACACACACACACACACACACACACACACACACACACACACACACACACACACACACACACACACACACACACACACACACACACACACACACACACACATATATAAACACACACCTCTACATAGAACAGCAGTAGAAGCTCAAGTAGAAGCAGAACTACAGTACAAAGTGTAAATAGATGCAGCAAAGATAAGACTTAGAGTAGAACGTTAATAGAGAGGTGCAGTGATGATGTGTGTTTGTAAGCAGACCTAAACAAATATGATCGGTGCAAAGACGTTTATGATACTTAAACATTTTGTTCAGCAGGATAATCTCCACATTTTAACGCCACTTTATGATTTTTGAAGCGTAAATGCAATCTCCAGAAGCAAAAAGCTAACGTTAGGCTAAAAAAGAAACTACAGCACGGTCACATGACTTCATATCACCACCGCTAAGCTAAAGGCAGCTAATGTTGGGCTGTAAAGGAACTGCAGCACGGTCACATGACTTCACGTCACCACCGCTAAGCTAAAGGAGGCTAATGTTGGGCTATAAAGGAACTACAGCACGGTCACATGACTTCGCGTCACCACCGCTAAGCTAAAGGCGGCTAATGTTGGGCTATAAAGGAACTACAGCACGGTCACATGACTTCACGTCACCACCGCTAAGCTAAAGGTGGCTAATGTTGGGCTATGAAGGAACTACAGCACGGTCACATGACTTCACGTCACCACCGCTAAGCTAAAGGTGGCTAATGTTGGGCTATGAAGGAACTACAGCACGGTCACATGACTTCACGTCACCACCGCTAAGCTAAAGGCGGCTAATGTTGGGCTATAAAGGAACTACAGCACGGTCACATGACTTCACGTCACCACCGCTAAGCTAAAGGCGGCTAATGTTGGGCTATGAAGGAACTACAGCACGGTCACATGACTTCACGTCACCACCGCTAAGCTAAAGGTGGCTAATGTTGGGCTATGAAGGAACTACAGCACGGTCACATGACTTCACGTCACCACCGCTAAGCTAAAGGTGGCTAATGTTGGGCTATATAGGAACTACAGCACGGTCACATGACTTCACGTCACCACCGCTAAGCTAAAGGTGGCTAATGTTGGGCTATGAAGGAACTACAGCACGGTCACATGACTTCACGTCACCACCGCTAAGCTAAAGGTGGCTAATGTTGGGCTATAAAGGAACTACAGCACGGTCACATGACTTCACGTCACCACCGCTAAGCTAAAGGTGGCTAATGTTGGGCTATGAAGGAACTACAGCTCGGTCACATGACTTCACGTCACCACCGCTAAGCTAAAGGTGGCTAATGTTGGGCTATGAAGGAACTACAGCAGGAAATGTCTGCAGGGAAACAGTGCTCTCTGTGTTCAGAGTCGACCCGAGGAAAGGTTGGACTGCAGAGGTCAAAGGTCAGGTAGCAATTTATGTCAGTGCACGGTCCCACGGATCAACGAGCAGCTATAGATTGGATTAACCCTTGTCCTGTTATTTCTATCTGTGTTTGACTGCGGCACACAAAGCTTTTTCAGAGCGCTCGACATGATGTGAGAGCAAAGGTGGATCCTTAACCCCTAACATTTTAAACATTATTATAATACATTAAGGTATTATACAGCAATGTTGTCAAGTTAAAGCAAGAGAGTAATATGATAAGCAAAACCAGTAGAGTAATATATATTAACATAAGTAATGTAAAAAGTAGCAGACTACTCATAAATAATAACTGCTGAAAGCATATGAGATCAATGTGGTAGTACCTACTGTATACATGTATTCATATATATATATATATATATATATATATATACCTATGAATATATACACTTCAGTCTTATTTTTGAATTCATCTAATTTTAAATCAGTTGCACGGATGTATCTGAATAACATGTTTCTGTGTTTGATAGACGAGAAGCTGTTGAAATGATTATGTTGGAACTGTTCATCAAGACTTTTGGAAAGCTGGAATTATTTTTTAACTGAACACGAGGTATTTTTGGGTTTTATTTTTACCTCATTATTTTTGATTGGACTGAGAGATGAGATGAATATTTTAACAGAAGGGACAGGAGAGACTTCTGGGACTTAGTTTATTTGTTTTCTCTTTGTGCGAGGAGTGATTGGCTGCTGCTGAGTATTGCACACACACACACACACACACACACACACACACACACACACACACACACACACACACACACACACACACACCACACACACACACACACACACACACACACACACACACACACACACACACACACACACACACACACACACACACACACACACACACACACACACACACACACACACATACACAAACACTAACAGAAAGAGGGGTGTGTAAAGTAAGACGTCCCAATCACACCTCATAGTCTGGCGCGCTCTCTCACACACACACACACACACACACACACACACACACACACACACACACACACACACACACACACACACACACACACACACACACACCAAAATCAACTGCAGATTGCATTTTTGAAATTCAAAGAGGATCATATGAACAGCTGTGATTATGTGTAAATGTTTTTTGTGATTTCTGTCGTAGAATCTGAACACTTGATTTATTCCGGGGGACATTGGGCTTTGTGACGGGTGCTCCATTTTAAGTAAGAAAAAGAAAAAATAATAGAATAACATGTTTTAAATAATCATAAGATTTCAAAGAATGATTGTGAATAAAAATAAGACGTTAAAGCATAATGTCCAATAAAAGATCAAATCAAATAAAATAATTATATAAAATTAAGAAGTTGTGAATGAGATGCATTTCTATCTACGTCTAGTGAACACCAAATCATCGTCAGTTTGTTGGTGGATACAACATTTTAAAGTGAAAATGTGTTGATTGCATTCGTCTCAGCACCTAACCCTGGGCATTTTTAGAAACGATTAATCAAGAAAATAATCTACAGCTTGAGTACGTTACTTGACTATTTCCGTGGTGTGGTTCTCCCCCTCCACCCAGTGATGCAAACACAGGTATGGTGAAAAAAGAGAGAACTATTCTAAGCAACAGCGTAATATACCATCTGACAAAGGCCTGTGCTATAATGCTTAACTGCTATTCTTTATAATATACTCAGATTAATAGGAGACAGAGATGTTAAGTTATAAATTAAGAGGTTTTATTATTATTTACAGGTAGATATTATCAAGTGTGTAACTTTGGTTTAAGAAGTGGGGGACACACAAAACAGGGGGTCCTCCGCAATGAAACATATATATTATTATTATATATAATGAGTGTGCAAATTTATCTAGTATCCTATCCATATGAACCTGTTTATTTAAGGGGGGCCTTCACCTCCTCTAGGGGGGTCCGGTGGCATGCCCCCCCGGGAAGATTTGTTTCTTTAAATTGAAGTTAAATGCATCAATCTGCTGCACTTTGAGGGCAAAATTAAGAGATTTATGGATACAGCTCTCAACACTCATATAAAACAGAACTGTATAATGCTTCAATTAACTGGCTATTCTTTATAATATACTCAGATCAAGAGGAGACAGAGATGTTAAGTTATAAATAAATAAAATTATTATTATTTACAGGTAGATATTATACACTTTTGACTTTAAGGGCTTCAGTTTTTCTTCTTCTTTGCTTGCGAAAGTGTTTCTACTGCTTGCCTGCTTTACGCAACCGACTGCTGCTGCTGCTGCTGCTGCG
>NW_027262782.1:0-12500 GCF_902827115.2 Pseudochaenichthys georgianus | reverse complement strand
TTCAGGTGTATATCAGTATGTAGTGTCTCTACTTTAAAGTGTCCTCTCCTGCTGATGTTCAGGTGTATATCAGTATGTAGTGTCTCTACTTTAAAGAGTCCTCTCCTGCTGATGTTCAGGTGTATATCAGTATGTAGTGTCTCTACTTTAAAGAGTCCTCTCCTGCTGATGTTCAGGTGAATATCAGTATGTAGTATCTCTACTTTAAAGAGTTCTCTCCTGCTGATGTTCAGGTGTATATCAGTATGTAGTGTCTCTACTTTAAAGAGTCCTCTCCTGCTGATGTTCAGGTGTATATCAGTATGTAGTGTCTCTACTTTAAAGAGTCATCTCCTGCTGATGTTCAGGTGTATATCAGTATGTAGTGTCTCTACTTTAAAGAGTCCTCTCCTGCTGATGTTCAGGTGTATATCAGTATGTAGTGTCTCTACTTTAAAGAGTCCTCTCCTGCTGATGTCCAGGTGTATATCAGTATGTAGTGTCTCTACTTTAAAGAGTCCTCTCCTGCTGATGTTCAGGTGTATATCAGTATGTAGCATCTCTACTTTAAAGAGTCCTCTCCTGCTGATGTTCAGGTGAATATCAGTATGTAGCATCTCTACTTTAAAGAGTTCTCTCCTGCTGATGTTCAGGTGTATATCAGTATGTAGTGTCTCTACTTTAAAGAGTCCTCTCCTGCTGATGTTCAGGTGTATATCAGTATGTAGTGTCTCTACTTTAAAGAGTCCTCTCCTGCTGATGTTCAGGTGTATATCAGTATGTAGTGTCTCTACTTTAAAGAGTCCTCTCCTGCTGATGTTCAGGTGAATATCAGTATGTAGTATCTCTACTTTAAAGACTTCTCTCCTGCTGATGTTCAGGTGTATATCAGTATGTAGTGTCTCTACTTTAAAGAGTCCTCTCCTGCTGATGTTCAGGTGTATATCAGTATGTAGTGTCTCTACTTTAAAGAGTCCTCTCCTGCTGATGTTCAGGTGTATATCAGTATGTAGTGTCTCTACTTTAAAGAGTCCTCTCCTGCTGATGTTCAGGTGTATATCAGTATGTAGTGTCTCTACTTTAAAGAGTCCTCTCCTGCTGATGTTCAGGTGAATATCAGTATGTAGTATCTCTACTTTAAAGAGTCCTCTCCTGCTGATGTTCAGGTGTATATCAGTATGTAGTGTCTCTACTTTAAAGAGTCCTCTCCTGCTGATGTTCAGGTGTATATCAGTATGTAGTGTCTCTACTTTAAAGAGTCATCTCCTGCTGATGTTCAGGTGTATATCAGTATGTAGTGTCTCTACTTTAAAGAGTCCTCTCCTGCTGATGTTCAGGTGTATATCAGTATGTAGTGTCTCTACTTTAAAGAGTCCTCTCCTGCTGATGTTCAGGTGTATATCAGTATGTAGTGTCTCTACTTTAAAGAGTCCTCTCCTGCTGATGTTCAGGTGTATATCAGTATGTAGCGTCTCTACTTTAAAGAGTCCTCTCCTGCTGATGTTCAGGTGTATATCAGTATGTAGCATCTCTACTTTAAAGAGTCCTCTCCTGCTGATGTTCAGGTGTATATCAGTATGTAGCGTCTCTACTTTAAAGAGTCCTCTCCTGCTGATGTTCAGGTGTATATCAGTATGTAGCGTCTCTACTTTAAAGAGTCCTCTCCTGCTGATGTTCAGGTGTATATCAGTATGTAGTGTCTCTACTTTAAAGAGTCCTCTCCTGCTGATGTTCAGGTGTATATCAGTATGTAGTGTCTCTACTTTAAAGAGTCCTCTCCTGCTGATGTTCAGGTGTATATCAGTATGTAGTGTCTCTACTTTAAAGAGTCCTCTCCTGCTGATGTTCAGGTGTATATCAGTATGTAGTGTCTCTACTTTAAAGAGTCCTCTCCTGCTGATGTTCAGGTGTATATCAGTATGTAGTGTCTCTACTTTAAAGAGTCCTCTCCTGCTGATGTTCAGGTGTATATCAGTATGTAGTGTCTCTACTTTAAAGAGTCCTCTCCTGCTGATGTTCAGGTGTATATCAGTATGTAGTGTCTCTACTTTAAAGAGTCCTCTCCTGCTGATGTTCAGGTGTATATCAGTATGTAGTGTCTCTACTTTAAAGAGTCCTCTCCTGCTGATGTTCAGGTGTATATCAGTATGTAGTGTCTCTACTTTAAAGAGTCCTCTCCTGCTGATGTTCAGGTGTATATCAGTATGTAGTGTCTCTACTTTAAAGAGTCCTCTCCTGCTGATGTTCAGGTGTATATCAGTATGTAGTGTCTCTACTTTAAAGAGTCCTCTCCTGCTGATGTTCAGGTGTATATCAGTATGTAGTGTCTCTACTTTAAAGAGTCCTCTCCTGCTGATGTTCAGGTGTATATCAGTATGTAGTGTCTCTACTTTAAAGAGTCCTCTCCTGCTGATGTTCAGGTGTATATCAGTATGTAGTGTCTCTACTTTAAAGAGTTCCTCTCCTGCTGATGTTCAGGTGTATATCAGTATGTAGTGTCTCTACTTTAAAGAGTCCTCTCCTGCTGATGTTCAGGTGTATATCAGTATGTAGTGTCTCTACTTTAAAGAGTCCTCTCCTGCTGATGTTCAGGTGTATATCAGTATGTAGTGTCTCTACTTTAAAGAGTCCTCTCCTGCTGATGTTCAGGTGTATATCAGTATGTAGTGTCTCTACTTTAAAGAGTTCTCTCCTGCTGATGTTCAGGTGTATATCAGTATGTAGTGTCTCTACTTTAAAGAGTCCTCTCCTGCTCATGTTCAGGGGCCTCATTTATAAATGGTGCGAACGCACAAAAGATGGCGTACGCCAGTTTCTACGCAATCTTTTCGATTTATAAAATACTAACTTGACGGGAAAACGTGCGGTCCTCCACGCAAACTCTGACCCATGCGTACGCACTAAGCACAACAACGGAAGGGATGAGAAACTGCGACACCGCTGGCAGAAGGAAGGATGAGAGAAATGTGTGGAAATAATACCATAAATAAAATGTTACCTCTCATTTATCAGATATGAAGTATTCATTTTCAAACATTGATTAAAGCCAATCTTAAAATGATGAAACAAACGCCTGCTTGAGACTCCTCAGTGCACACAAGAGAAATAGAAATAAATAAATACGGATATGTTATTTAAAACCACCTCGAATATGTTGTGCTAATGTTATGAAATGTTTTCTCATAAATGATGCGGTAAGCAGGAGGACAGAATTACGTCTAAACTGACGCCGTTTTGCTTTCTATGGGTTGTAGATACGAGCATGGTTTTAAATACCATCATGTTTAATCGTGTTTTATGCCGTTCGCCGCCTACTTGATAAGTCGCTCGTAAAACACAGGAGGTATGGAAGCTAAGAACACCATGTGGTCAATTGAACAGGAGCTAATATAACGCAACACATTAGCTGTATTTCCTTCATGGTGGATTATGGATATATACAAACCACCAAATACAAACAAATAATTCGGATCCAGTCGTCATGACTACACTCCGGAGGGATTCCCCGATCACTTCTTAGTCTCTCATCAAGTTGGGGTCTCCTGTCCCCGGTGCAGACACACACCTGAGGAAGGCTATGTGTATAGTTTTTGTCATTAACCTTTTTCGGACCACTTATTTATTTATTTTGGTGACGATCCGACCTCCATGCTGCTACTCTGGTTCAAACTGCATCCACCAAACAATATGATTTATCTCCACCTCCCCAAAATAACCCAAATCTGACACGGTGTGAGACGTCTTTTTTAGCCTTTGCAGACCATTTACATGCACTAAAACCTATAGGACAATCTACAGGAGAGGAAAAACTTTTGTTTCAATGCCACGAAAGGGAAATAAAAAACACATTTTACAGAAAAACATCTGAATTCATTTCATTTCAAACCTTTATTTAACCAGATTGGTCCCATTGAGATCATAGATCTCTTTTTCAAGGGAGACCTGCAGCATATAGGTTCCACATGAAACATAAAACAATAAAGGACATTATATATTAGATTATATATGGATTGATACCGGCTGAGAAATATGCAATGGGTGCATCACTATGTAAAGAATTATAATAATAAAAAGTGAAAGGAGTTTAAATTTGACTTTTATTTGACTTTAATCCAATAAACCTTCGAGTTTAATTAATCCATTAAAAACTGTTTTAAATCAAAACTGAAAAGTATAAAGTTGTGAACGCCCGAAACCTGGTTTACCCTCAGGTTTCAAAGTCATCCAACTGTTCCATCTACTTTTCACTTATTTATGTCAGAGTGGAGAGGGAAGACAGACACGAAAGTTAATATTAAACCCACTATCTGTCCCACATCTAAATCCCGCTCCCTCTCACTCAGGTTCACTCATCTCAGGTCAGATTTATCTCCACTGGTTTATTCATGTCAAAGTAAGGTTTGTTCCTCCTCTCCCTCTGTTATGTAAGCCCTCTCGCTCTATTTATGGAGCGAAAGATTTCTCAGAGGAAGCTGCCGAGTCAGTGGGACGGATACAAATAACTGGAGGCATCTGATTGGCTGAGGAGGGGGAGGAAAAAGGATGAATGAAAACAGAAAGGACTGAGGTGATTCTACGTTGCTCTGTGATGTAAATATAAAAACTAATTGGACTCGAAAGTTTATAGACCAATCATTAACGACCAATCAGGATGAGGTGGCACTGTGTCTCCTCTCTGATTGGCTGCTTAAAGGGAAACGCCCCCCAAAACATCACACCATCTCAATGACTCACACTTGTTGACAACATTTTATTTAAAAAACGGAGTTTCTGGGAATTGAGGTGAATAAAGTGGTGAAGTATGTTTGAAGGCTGACCCAGAACTTTTCCACAAAGCAATGGGGTTTTCCCTAATGCGATCTCCAGAAGTAGAACAAGGTAACATTAGGCTATAGAGCGCCACAGTGACGCGTCCTAAAACCCGGAAGTGAGTCAGCATTTCTCCACTTCCTGTCCCCTCGTCTCAGAGCCAATGGGATCTCTCCGTAGGGTTTAGGAGACTAGCTGAACTAAGGTCTGTGGTTGAGACACGTTGAAGAGACGGATCACGTTTTGTTCCACGACATTAATCCATCAGCAGTGGCCCCGCTGGTGATTTCTGAAGAGTGGACGTGTCTGAGAAACGATGGTTGTTACCAAGTGGCTGAATAGGACTACAGAAGTTGTCGTTGTACGTCATTACGCCGAACACGTGAACACTCCTCTGAGTTAGTTTCTGTTTTGCTTGAAAGCAAGTCCCTGCCTCCTGCAGAGTGTTCAGACACTTCAACTCGTTCCATCTAGAATCTGCATGTTTGAATCTGGATCTGAAGTCGGTGTGACGTTGAAGTCGTGCTGCTGGACTCGGCTGTAGCTCCTTTATAGCATAATGTTAACATTTTGCTTCTGGCGACTAGATTTATGATTAGAACATTATAAAAGAAGGGTAGACATGTGGAGATTATCCGGCTGAACAAAACGTGATCCGTCTCTTCAATGCGTCTCAACCACAGACCTGATTTCCAGCTATTTTCCTAAATCCTACGGAGAAATTGCTTTGCTTTTTGTCGAAGGAACCGGAAGAAGTTCCCGGGTTTTAGGACTGTGGCACTCTATAAAGGAACTACAGCACGGTCACATGACTTCACGTCACCACCGCTAAGCTAAAGGTGGCTAATGTTGGGCTATAAAGGAACTACAGCACGGTCACATGACTACACGTCACCACCTCTAAGCTAAAGGTGGCTAATGTTGGGCTATAAAGGAACTACAGCACGGTCACATGACTTCACGTCACCACCGCTAAGCTAAAGGTGGCTAATGTTGGGCTATAAAGGAACTACAGCACGGTCACATGACTTCACGTCACCACCGCTAAGCTAAAGGAGGCTAATGTTGGGCTATAAAGGAACTACAGTACGGTCACATGACTTCACGTCACCACCGCTAAGCTAAAGGAGGCTAATGTTGGGCTATAAAGGAACTACAGCACGGTCACATGACTTCACGTCACCACCGCTAAGCTAAAGGTGGCTAATGTTGGGCTATAAAGGAACTACAGCACAGTCACATGACTTCACGTCACCACCGCTAAGCTAAAGGTGGCTAATGTTGGGCTATGAAGGAACTACAGCACGGTCACATGACTTCACGTCACCACCGCTAAGCTAAAGGAGGCTAATGTTGGGCTATAAAGGAACTACAGCACGGTCACATGACTTCACGTCACCACCGCTAAGCTAAAGCCGGCTAATGTTGGGCGTGATGACGTTTAGTAATTTCATTAGTAAGTAAATACCGATTTTAAGAATAATAGCTTCAGCAACGCGTTTCATAAAACTATATTTAAAAAGTTGTTTACAAACTCTCTACTCCTGGTGTATAATTCATGTATTCTCACCCCTTCCCAGATGTGCATGTTCGCTGAACATCAGCAGGAGAGGACTCTTTAAAGTAGAGACACTACATACTGATATAAACCTGAACATCAGCAGGAGAGGACTCTTTAAAGTAGAGACACTACATGCTGATATACACCTGAACATCAGCAGGAGAGGACTCTTTAAAGTAGAGACACTACATACTGATATACACCTGAACATCAGCAGGAGAGGACTCTTTAAAGTAGACACACTACATACTGATATACACCTGAACATCAGCAGGAGAGGACTCTTTAAAGTAGAGACACTACATACTGATATACACCTGAACATCAGCAGGAGAGGACTCTTTAAAGTAGAGACACTACATACTGATATACACCTGAACATCAGCAGGAGAGGACTCTTTAAAGTAGAGACACTACATACTGATATACACCTGAACATCAGCAGGAGAGGACTCTTTAAAGTAGGGACACTACATACTGATATACACCTGAACATCAGCAGGAGAGGACTCTTTAAAGTAGAGACACTACATACTGATATACACCTGAACATCAGCAGGTGGGGACTCTTTAAAGTAGAGACACTACATACTGATATACACCTGAACATCAGCAGGAGAGGACTCTTTAAAGTAGGGACACTACATACTGATATACACCTGAACATCAGCAGGAGAGGACTCTTTAAAGTAGAGACACTACATACTGATATACACCTGAACATCAGCAGGAGAGGACTCTTTAAAGTAGAGACACTACATACTGATATACACCTGAACATCAGCAGGAGAGGACTCTTTAAAGTAGAGACACTACACACTGATATACACCTGAACATCAGCAGGAGAGAACTCTTTAAAGTAGAGACACTACATACTGATATACGCCTGAACATCAGCAGAATAGGGCCTCTTTAAGTAGCTCCAGCTCTGAGGTAACAATACTACTCTGAAGCCAACAGAGAAGATGAAGTGGGTGAACTTAAATACCCTGATGAGCACTGAGCTGTTGGCATATCTCACATCCCCTCCACACAGTTATCATCACCCCGCTGCTCTGCTGCAGCCACCACGACACAACACCACGCATCCTGCTACAGCACGTTACACATCATAAACCCACATCATCACTCACACATGGAGGAGAGAGGAGTGCAGAGGGACAGATACAAACAGCCGAGACGGAGGAGGAGAGCAGTCAGGCAGGAAATTCACATTTTACAGTTTTATTAGCTGTAACGCTCGGGAAAACGACACTGTCAGCTGGAGGAGAGGATGTATGGATGACGGGAGGTGGGGAAATGGTAAAGTCACTTTGAAACCAGAGGGGAGAATTCACTAAAGGATTGTGCAGCCTTTACGACCCCTAAAGCAGCACAAATGGGACAAAAGAACAGCGTGTATTCGCAAAGCGTTCACAAAGACTGAAATGTGCCGCTCACTGCCCTGCCAAGCATGGAGCGTCTCGTTGTTCCTTTTTCACATTTGCATTTATTTAAATAAGATAATATGCGTACATTATCTTCAGAATTGGCCTGTTTCTATGTAAACAAGCTTTGTTGCAAAGACAGTCAATTTCACAAAGATCAGCACTAGTAGCCACATACAGTCACACATCAGCGTCTCCAGAGAGCTGCTTGAAACTCTATGTTCTTCTAAGTTTAATTCCTTGCCTCAAGTTTCTATGATTTTTCTGCCTACTCAGTTCTTGGCGCACGTTTATTATACTAACACGTTCTGTTCAGCAGGATAATCTCCACATTATGATTTTAGAAGCATAGCTAACGTTATAAAGAAACCACAGTACGGTCACATGACTTCACGTCACCACCGCTAAGCTAAAGGTGGCTAAAGTTGGGCTATAAAGGAACTACAGCACGGTCACATGACTTCATATCACCACCGCTAAGCTAAAGGTGGCTAATGCTGGGCTATAAAGGAACTACAGCACGGTCACATGACTTCACATCACCACCGCTAAGCTAAAGGAGGCTAACGTTGGGCTATAAAGGAACTACAGCACGGTCACATGACTTCACGTCACCACAGCTAAGCTAAAGGTGGCTAATGTTGGGCTATAAAGGAACTACAGCACAGTCACATGACTTCACGTCACCACCGCTAAGCTAAAGGAGGCTAACGTTGGGCTATAAAGGAACTACAGCACGGTCACATGACTTCACGTCACCACCGCTAAGCTAAAGGTGGCTAATGTTGGGCTATAAAGGAACTACAGCACGGTCACATGACTTCACGTCACCACCGCTAAGCTAAAGGTGGCTAATGTTGGGCTATAAAGGAACTACAGCACAGTCACATGACTTCACGTCACCACCGCTAAGCTAAAGGAGGCTAACGTTGGGCTATAAAGGAACTACAGCACGGTCACATGACTTCACGTCACCACCGCTAAGCTAAAGGTGGCTAATGTTGGGCTATAAAGGAACTACAGCACGGTCACATGACTTCACGTCACCACCGCTAAGCTAAAGGTGGCTAATGTTGGGCTATAAAGGAACTACAGCACGGTCACATGACTTCACGTCACCACCGCTAAGCTAAAGGTGGCTAATGTTGGGCTATAAAGGAACTACAGCACGGTCACATGACTTCACGTCACCACCGCTAAGCAAAAGGTGGCTAATGTTGGGCTATAAAGGAACTACAGCACGGTCACATGACTTCACGTCACCACCGCTAAGCTAAAGGAGGCTAATGTTGGACGTGATGACGTTTAGTCGTCTCCTTTAGACACTTGTTAGCAACATCTTTTTTTAGGACACATAGAAGCTTCAGACATTCACCAGTAGGGTGTTTTTTTCTGACGTTTTTTATCGTAGAACAAAATGTGAATGTCTCTCTCGTTTGGGACTCATTCCTGCACCACTCCATGGCAACGTTCATATTCACATTAGTGGGACACAAAAGAAAAAACTGCACTATGCTGTTAAACTTCATGGCCGTGTGTGTGCAATATCTTTAGAGAATTGGACCTTGAGACGTCGCAGAGAGACGGAGCAGAGGGACGGAGCAGGTGAAACACAGTTCCATTCTTTACTGGCGCCGTTCCCTCTCTGCTCACGCTTCCATGTTTTGTTCTTATTGTTTATGATTACAGTGACTAAAGAGACAAACAACAGCTGTGTGAAGACTGACAGCCGATTCTGCAGTTACCTAGCAACAACACGGCTGTGATGGGATGGAAAAGCTCTGCCTTGTGTCTGAGGCTGTAACACAGAGCAGGTTGGAGGTTCAATTCCCTCCAAAGCTCAGCGAGATGAGCGAGGCAGTAACATCTGCATAGCTAGCTTCAGTCACTGCCGGAAGTCACCATGTCACTCTGAACTAACTCATGAATGTAGCATCGTGGATAAATATAGCAGAAGCACACAGCATGTGACCAAGACAACTTCTGAGTCTCCATGCGACATGTTGGCTCTTTTGGTGGAGCCTACCATCTTACATCCTATAAATAGTATTTCTGAATGCTTTGGCTATATCTCAATTCCTCATTCATTTGAAACCCTAGCCCCACCACTCCCGTGTATCTGTATCACATCTAATAATTAAATGGATTGACCAAGGAGGGCTTGATTTGATGTGAAGCAGCGTTTTCTATAATCGGCGCATACATATTAAAACGCATTTCGGTACAACCCAGGTCCAATTGAACCCCTGCTGTTGATAGGCGGGTAAATGTGTGATGTATTTTCTTTTGTGGGTCTGTGACAGCGAGAGAGCAGGAGGAGCAGAAACGCTAAAGCTCAATGCATCATGCCAAACGTTACTCAATGTTCGCAATATAGTAATTTCATTCCTTTGACACGGAGCAAGCCGGGATACTTCAAAGTGATATTTGGCTAAACTAGATACAAGAACATTTATGAATTGCACAAACTCTCTTACATCCGTGTGTAGTGCAGGACACCCGTGCATTCTTCCCGTTGGTGACCATGTGAAGATTTGCTGTGTATATCATCACAAGTTACTGTGGAGTCTATTTTTATATAACATTACAAGACTGATTCTTATTATTACATGATATGCTTATTGTGCTCATGAGGTTGCTATGACGATAGAATAAATAGACACAATCACTGATCCCAGGTTCTGATGGGTTAGATACCAACGAGGGGAATAGTCAGAAGAAAGTTTTAGCTTGCAATAGAAAGTAGCAGAAGCCAGATGCAGGCACTGTAGAAACAATTGAGTTATTGAGGCTATGGCCTTGGCCGCCTGGGTTTGCTCCGCGCCCACGCATAGCTGGGAATCAGGATAACCAAGAGTACACTTTTCTGTAGAAGCTGCATCAAAACAAATTACGTATATGGTACCAGAGTAGGGAGGCAGGGCCGTTTCTTCCTATAGGCGGACTATGCAGATGCATAGGGCCCCCGCGGCCACTAGGGGGCCCCCAAGATGAAAGTTCAGGTTCAGCCTCCATATATTTGGGGAGAATTAAAGTTAGACGTATTTAATGTAGACCGCCGAGCCCCCTCCTGTGTTTGGTGAAGCATTATATTTAAAAATCAAATGTAGGATATAAACACAACTCAACTGCAATGATAGCAAAGCTGTGACTTGTGTTTTTGGGGTAATAAAGTCCAAATCATCGTTGGGCTGTCAGCCAATGAGTGAGGAAGATGAAAAATGTAAATTATATATTGTTGAGAAAATGCTGCATCTCTTGCATTTATTGACGTAGAGGAGCCTTCTTGTTTACCTTTTTCATATAATTTTTTGTAAGTTTCAATTACTTGGTTTTCGTGAAATTAGCCTGTTTTCCTCTTAAAGTGTAACAGATTGATGCGTCTCCACAGATCATCTTAAAGGCCTCGGAATCCCCCCATTGTAGTTAAAAAACTAGGGACCCCAAACAGCATCTTGCATAGGGCCCCCAAAAAGCTAGAAACAGCCCTGTAGGGAGGGACTTCCACAGGCCGGCCGAATGCTGATTGGAGGATCGTGTTGCCAAGAGACTCTATCAAAGAGAACCAAGTCTAAACCGCGGTATCTCTTCAGCTAGTCTTGACCAATCATAAATGTACGGGCAATGCCCTGTGTAATAAAATATATTGTCGTTCGAGGCTCTTGACGGATTTGGTGGTTACAGATTACAGCTTTGCTCCCAAAGACGTGATGAGTCCTTGGCCAAGTGATATATATATTTTGCTCTCTTTACAATAAATAGTTAAACTTAGAAGTTGTCTGTCTTTTCTGGAATTCTGAACCCAACATTACATAACTGGATTTTCAGAATAACAGGCAATACAAAGTTTCTGGGAAATGTTTGTTAAAATAATCTCTAATGAACAAAGTGCTATTCATGTAGTGTACAGGAAAAGGCCCATCTCTAGGCGTTCAGCTGAAGTCCACGCCAGCAGTGGAGTACATTAGCATGTGTGCTAGCTGCTAAACAAGGTCATAGGATCTGGGATCGTGTAAAACTCAGAGGAGACAGAGGATGCAACAGATATGGTTTGAACATCTCTGCCACGTATGCTGTTTCAAGTGTCCATGTGCGATGAGCTTCTCTGGGTCTGGGGGCATCACGCGTTCGGCTGCTGCTGAAGCAACGTGATGTACTGCTGGTTGTTTTGTTGCGCAACCAAATAATAATTAATCTCAACTTTATCTGTGTTTGTGTGTTATTGATCTCTCCCGGTATTATTCTTTCATGTTGTGAGCGATCCAAGCCACGCCATGGCGATGGGCTTTTCTGGTATTATCTGACGTTGTACATTTGAATGTAACCAATGAGAGACTCAGCACAGACGTGTGAACCTGTGGAATGGCCCTGATCCTCTCCACCTGTCCCCTCTGAGTGTTTCCTCTGCTGGGCGATGCAGGAGGGATCGGCCCGCAGAGCTCACAGGCTGACAGCTTACATAAGCGCAGTGTACTATTCTCCAAACATGGCCTTCATCCCACCCTGAGAGAGAGACGTCCCCCAGGGTGGGGTGTCTGTGATGCTGCTGCACGTTAACATGTCTACCTCTTTGATCTGCGGAGGCACGTAAGCCCTCAGCTGATCCACACCGACAACACACACATCCCACAACACACACACATACACACACACACACACATCCAACAACATACACACACACACACACACACACACACACACACATCCAACACACACACACAGA